>NW_017274831.1:0-2592 GCF_001594065.2 Cyphomyrmex costatus | reverse complement strand
TTTCGATTTATTATCCGTACTCTAATGTATGTTCTCGTCCTAACAAGACATAACAAAACTTCTCTTGGTAGTTTGATAGGTTTCAACGCAATTTCAATTATATCCGCAAGTTTCTGAAAAATGAACTTATCTGTACTAAGCTTTGAACCGTGATATTTTGAGAATTCTATGTTCATGATACGTGCAGCTTTTAAAAGATTAGGCGATGGATACATGCATTTCCCTCGGGAAACGAATTGTAACCAATTATTGTCATTTACAATTGGTAGTTCGCATGTTCCAATACCTAGTGTATTATATTTATTTTTGAACCTGTATGCAACGTAGCCAGCTATATATATTAAACTTTGATCTTCAATATCGTCAACAATTTCCATTTCATCATCAAATGATTTAAGTATCTGTTCTTCTTCTAAACTAGGAATATATGTAGCTGAATTAAAACATGGAACGCAATTTTCATTATTATTACTATCATTCTCTGTTAACAATTCTTCTTCAACATGAATATCGACTGTTTCGTCTCCGTTTATGTAAGGCGCTAACATATCTGTTAAAACATGTTCTTCACAATTATTATCGTTAAGCGAAGATATTGAACAAAATACATTTGATTCACTTTCTGTAACATTTGAACATTTGCAGAAAACTGTTGTAGAAAATTTGCCTAATATGTAACGTTTTACTCTATACTTAAAATCTAAAGCTGATGGTTGGTCGTTAGCACCACCATTCGATCTTATAAAAGAAAAGAAATTTTCCAATATATCTTGATTTAACCGATTTGTGATTATATACTCAATATTAGTCATAGAATACTTCTCGATCAAGTACTGTAATAATTGTTCCAAAGAATTATTGCTCACAATGAACCCTTTCTGAAATAACATTAAACTTTTATGATTTCCTACTTTTAGATTGTACATGAAAGATGTCACTTCGTGAAGTATTGCATTTTGTTCCTCCAAATTTTTGCCGTATGCATTTTTCCCTGAATGTTTACCATACATTGATTTTGAATTAAAGATATCAAACCAATCATTCAATAATTTAATTACACGCGCTGTTTCTATCCATTCTACATTTTCGAGATAACCTTTTTGCCCACACCATTGTAACGCGGAAGCAGTACTAGCAGACAGTAGCTGTGCAGCTGGGAGTACTTTTTGTCGCTCAGTACCATGTAGGTTTAAATGGTACTCAGATATTTTGCACGCCACTTTCAAATCTTTACTATTAACTGCTAAAAGCCGTTCCAAACATTTTTTATTTACAATTGTTCCATTAACATGAAACTCCTTGTCGACGAAGTGGTTACGCACTAGTTTCAAAAGATGAGGCATATCTGCAAATACAAAAACTTGGAGTTCATTACAAACAGGATGCTGAAAAAAACATTTTTTCGGTTCAATTCCTATTTCTAATTCTGACCACAATCTCATATTGCTTGATCCCATATCACTTGCCATCGCAACAACCGTATAGCCTATATTATACATTTCCGAAATAATATGAAAGAGCATGCTTTTAGTCATAGCTTCATCAAAGTTAAAATATACTAACTGTTTCCAATTGGAAAGCAAGCTTCGTACCATGCAACATTGACACGTTTTGTGAGGTCCGATAACTTGCTCACATTTGCGATCTACAGCAATTTTATTGCACAAATAGATTTTATCGAATGTTAATATTACCAGTTTTTCATAATCTTTTAAGTATTTTCCTTTCTGTTTCATGCAACTAAGCACACACGATATAACACCTACATCCACTTTAACAGAAGATGCCCACCTTCTAAGTGTCGATAAACCAGGGAGAGGTATCCTCAAAACATTTCTCAAATATCGGTACGCTTTAGGACTGACAGATCGTAACGATATGGCATTTGCTATATCTTCTGAAGACCATGTTACATACTTTTTTGATGGATTTAGAAAGCAGCGTATCTGCCCCGGTGTAAATGATTTTCCAAGCAGATCGTACATTTTTGCTTCCAAATTTTCATTACATTTCTCCTCTTTCTCTTCATATATGCGCAATTTATTTTGTGCCAATGTTAATTGCTGTTGAACACTTTTACTGAAAGCACATAATAAAAACCAACATTATTCTTTCGTATAATAAACTGAAAAGTCTCTAAACATTAATTTATAACTCACAGTTTCTCTGAGAGAACAGTTACATCCTCAGATGTAGATAGTATCGGTGTATTGTGAATCAATTGGATTTCTTGTGACACAGATATATTATCACTAAATGTGTCAGCTGTGTCATTGCACTTTGATTCAGAAGTTAATATGTCATTGCATGTTGATTCTAATGTATCCGATGTATCAATTAATGGTAATGGTCTTTTATCAAAATAAGTAGTTTCTACTTCCGACATGTCAAACGTTAAATGTAACGTAGGAATTGCATCTGCTCTCAATTTTGTCAGTCCTTTTTGAGAATAGAAAAGTGACTTCTCTTTCGATGGCTGTATAAAGCATAATACGTCGAAATGTTGGGAACATATCATACCTGAATACAAGCAAAATTATATACAGTTGATTTCGTTACATTTGTACATTTACAAGAAATACAAAATCTTAC
>NW_017274830.1:0-2588 GCF_001594065.2 Cyphomyrmex costatus | reverse complement strand
ACTTGTGCCCATTCTTATATATATATATATATATATATATATATATATTCGTGCCCTAAATGATACATATCGAAGCGTAATAGTAAAAAAAAGTAAGCGAAAGTATTGTTTTAAAAAATATGAATATTTTTATACTCTTTTTTTTATCTAGTCGAGGCATAAATATAATATTACAACTGATGATAACGAAAAGATAGATGGAGTTGTTATTTAACGTTCTTTTACTTCTAAAATAAAAATTTTAGAAATTTGTAACTTTTTAAGACAAGAGTTTTTACATTCCACTTACGTATCGCTTTTATTCAAGTGCTCTTAATAATTAAAAAGGTCGAATCTTGATACCTAAAATGTATACATTTTAGGCCAAACAAAAAAATAAATGCAGCGTTTTGTTTTAGGCTGTTTTTATTCTGATTCTACATATAAAATGTACGCATATTTTAGTGTACACTGTATAAAAAAGGCATCGATACAAAGTGAACCCACATCATTTAGCTATCTATTTTTTTTCATGAAATCAGTAGGCTCGTAAAGAATCGAATAAAAAGATACGAAATGCAAAGCAAATAGATCCGTACTTTGACTGTTCGTAGATTCTATCGCAATAATTTAAAGATTTGAATGAGTATAGTGTTTTATAGTACAAATATAATGCTTAACAATAATAATGCGTTGTTGGAAATTTCATTTCCACTTTGGTGCACTGATTGTGAGAGTTTATGCAACATTTCAATGGGACGTGAAATATTCCTAGACATTACATGTAGAATATAGATGAAGGGTTGGCAGGTCATTATCGTCGCATTGTTATCGTCGTACCGCGTGTTAGACATAAAATCAACAATTAATTATGCGCATAATTAATTATTTATTACTTTCAATTGCTCGTGCACATATGAATGAAAAACACCATATATAATAAAATGTCGCAGCAATAATTACATTACTTGTCAATTAATTTTTGATATTGTTAGTCTAGCTCAAGATAAAAAGCTGTGTTTTAAGAATAATCGACGCGTAGTTAGATCAAAAACTGAAAATTTTATAGATTTATTAGAAATATTATTAGGCGAAGAACCACCTTGACTAACAAAAATATGGCATTTTTAATTATGTGTGTTTAATCTCAATAGTCGAATTTTATTTAATATTGTTAATCAGTTTTGTCACTGATAAAAATAATCAATCAGAATAAATTTGTGAAAACTAAACGAGACGGTCCTGTTATGCATGTCCTCGTACGGTAGGGCTTTCTCGTTCACCCTAATGCAATAATATGTTTACGTTCTCGATAGATATTAAACATTCAACAGGAAGTACTCAGTATTCAAATCGCACTTTCAGAAAGTAATTATAGCCGTACAATGTAATCATGAACATGTCACTGCAAAGAGATGTTGTTATCGTAGATTCTCATATGAAGTTAATCGAAGCTAATGAAATAGCCTAGCCTGTTCTACAAACAGTTTGACAAGATAATTAAGAGATAACAGAAGAAGTTAATGTCTTAACTACAAAATCAAGTTTACGAACTACAAGGTATTTTAGGGTAGAGTCTTATATATAGTATGCTTTGTTTGTCTCCTCGGAGTTATAATCATATATATATATTATATATATATACATATACACACATAATATTTCTAAATAAGGTATAGTTGGAAGAATTACATTATTTCCATCGAATAATTTTCAAGGTTAAAGGCAGTTTCTTTCCCTGGAAAGATCATTGAAAAAGGAAAGACTGTTTATTGCGTAGAAATAATACAAAGAACGCACAAAAAAATTTCTATGTCATGAGACAGTCATACTACGTGCTGGATGTTTACTATGCTATATGGTAATTAGAGACTTGACTAAACCAATCAGCGTAATCGTTTTAGCGAATTAGCGCAGTAACGTCATTGATAAAAACCGCGAACGAATAAACTTTTTATTGTAAACTGAATGTAACTACAAATATGTGTATATATTTTCAAAAATATCGGCGTAGATTAATACTAATGGATTTAGTGTCATGGTTTTTAATTTACACTATCATTGATATAAATATCAAAGATTATAAATCTAAACCATATTGATATTAAAAGGAGATTTTAGTGTGACAGGTAAAATATCAATTTTTGTTTAGTTTTGAACAAAAAAAATGACATTTAAAAAATATTTTTTTAATTTTAAGATCAAAATCATGGTTAACGAAGTTACATTAATAAAACATGACAAAATTCGAATTTGCAGACACCGTAATAAGCGATCAATATAAATTTTATAATTGAACGACTTCTAAGTTTGATCTATGACTGTCATTAGAAACCTCTGAAACTTTTTAAATGTAATTCTTTATTTTATAGCATAATATGCGTGCACAAACTTTAAACCCTTTTTTTTCAAAATCACATTTTTCAATTGGCATACGATGCTTCTCAAGAACTAATTGATCGATCATCTTCGAACAAAGCTCAATCGATTCATTATTTTTTCCTGGTGCTAAACCTAACATTTAAATTTAATGATTGTTTATAATTTGTTTATCAATAATGTCAGACAAGTGAAAGAGGGCAACCGGAGCGCGGGTCTTGAGAATGGAC
>NW_017274829.1:0-2578 GCF_001594065.2 Cyphomyrmex costatus | reverse complement strand
GCTTCCTCTAATCTCCTGAATATCCTACCACAAACTGCTGCGGTCACACGCTCTTCGAAAAAAAAAAAAATAATAAATTTGAGCAGACCGTAGTGGCGCAACACATTTGCATTAATTGAATGTATACTTCTTCTTCTTTAGGTTCCACATCCTCAAGATCGCAATTCCCAACGTCGAGGAGGGAAAGCGTAGAAATATTGAATCCATCTCTACCACAGTCGTAGCCGACCAGGCTGTGTGCCCATGAGATGAAGATGACAATGATGATTACTGCTTGCATGATGTTATTCTACTGAGCTGTCTTCGCCGGTCCGTTCCTCCGTGGACCCGTTTTCCCTCTCCAAGTCTTCGGGTGAAGCTGCTGGCTTCAATTTGTCCGTATGTACCACTCTCGTCACTTTATTATTAATTTTTAGTTTTACATTATTATTACGTAGCACTTCGAGTATTTTAAAGGGACCACTATACTGATCTTCTAATTTTCCTGTAGGTTCTTTTAGGAGATATACACTTTCACCTTCCTTAAATGCATACGGGTTCATTTTCTTATCGTAATATCTCTTAGATCTAGTCTTTGCTTGTATCAAATACTTACGTGCTAGAGTCTGAACTTCTCTTATTCTATCCGTGAGAGTGAGTAAATAGTCTGTGTAACTCTCATTCGTTTGTTGTATTATTGTCTGTTCGTTATTCGGCATTCGCGCTAATTTACCGAAAATTAGTTCATATGGAGTGTAACGTGTACCCTCATGCACGCTGGTATTATAAGAAAAACACGCTAGGCTGAGCATCCCAATCTTTTTTATTCTTAATGGCTAACTTAAGATATTCCCATAGTACGTGATGCGATCGTTCTATCGAACCGTTCGCTTGCGGGCGATAAGCAGTTGTCTGATATTTCTTTATTTTGAATTTCTTAGCAATTGCCTTCATTAAACTATTAAGAAAATGACTACCTTGATCGGTAAGTAGCGCTGTGGGAGCGCCGTATATGCAAATAAAGTTATTAACGAAGGCATCTGCTACGTCTATTGTCCCAGCTCTGGCTAATGGAATGGCAAGTGAATATTTGGTAAGTAGATCTTGTATTGTTAAAATGTAAGAATTGCCCTTCTCCGAAACGGGAAGAGGCCCCATTATATCTATGGATATTTTATCGAATCCTGAACCAGGAGTGTCCGTCAAAATCATTGGTTGCTTGACTTTTCTTCTCACCAATTTTTTCACTTGGCATTCTTTACAAAATTTTACGAATAAGCGGACATCGTTTTTCATTCTGGGCCAATAGTAATTGTTTCGAATTCGATTGTAGGTTTTATTTAAACCTTTATGTCCACCAATGGCTGACGAGTGATTCTCGCGTATAATGTCAGTACGCTCATCAGGCATGGGCGTTACGATTAAATTTTCACAAACTGTTACCGAGACAGCTGTATCTTGGAACGTATTTCTAATTTTATCGCAGGTATAATTCCATGGCACATGGTCAATGTTACTTTTACTTATGGAAAATGACTCTAAACCGAGCTCTGTTATTACATCTAGCAAGGAGTTAATCGCTTCCTCAATCATTTCTCGTTCCGTTAATTCTGATATGCGATTTTTAATAGATAGGGTAATAATTTTTCTTCATTTGTATGGGTATGGTCGCGCGCGTGCAAGAGTGTTGCCTTTGGTATCAGGGAGTAATTTATGTAGATTAAGTATGCGCGCGCCGTCGTCGCACGGGTCCCCTTTTTGGGAAACAAATACTACTATATTATCTTTACGAGAAAGGAGATTATCTCTAATAACAGTCATTTGCATTCTTGAATCTCTATTAAATGCATAAGGAACGTTAGGATTAGTAAATATGTTTTCGTCATTATCGCTTTCGTCAGTTTCGTTATGACTCATATTTAACTCGGTATCGCTACTACTCACTATGGTTTCGATATCTTCATCGCTACTGCTATCATCATTTATTCGAACTAAAGTTTCTTCGTTATCCGATATATTATCTTTGTTTTCGTTGACGTGCGTGGTCGGCTCTGGAACAGAGTCTGGTAACGGTAAACTATCTTGTGCAATATCCGATTCGTTCGCAGAAGAGATAAGCTTAGGTGAATTCCTATCTGCCTCCTGGTATTTACTTTGCACGCAGTTGTTATTGTCTCGCGACGGTGACTTTAGTTTCGTCTTACTACTGGGACCTGCTTTGAATAAACAATCTTCGTCTGAATCTTCGGTCTCTGACAATATGATATTCTTATAATCAATAGCATGCAATGTTTCATGCGGCGGATTTCGCGACAAAGCATCTGCGTTGCAATTATTTTTTCCCGCTTTGTAAACTATCTTGTAATTGTATTCAGCGAGCTTAAGTCGCCATCTAATTAATCGCGAGGATGGATCTCTAACTGAATGCATCCATTCTAATGGCTTGTGATCTGTTAAAATAGTGAATGCATTTCCATACAGGTATGGTCTAAAATGGTTCGTGCAATATATTATTGCGAGTGACTCTTTTTCAATTGTAGCATAATTCTGTTCTGCTTTATTTAAAAGTCGCGAAGCATACGCGATCGGTTTATCTTTC
>NW_017274828.1:0-2575 GCF_001594065.2 Cyphomyrmex costatus | reverse complement strand
TTTTTTTTTGTAAATTACCAAAATTAATGCTTATTAAAAATTGCGTCATAGGAATAGATATTATTGAAAGAATTTATAGCATGAGTGAAGCGCGACTCTGCAAATAGTTTAGAAACTGAATTAGGACATTACGTGCACCTGAATCGAAAAAATATCATCCCATGCACATGCTGAAGTGATTTTTCAAAGAATGTAATTGACGCATTCAATACCTTTTTTCAACACAACAAATTTGCAAAACATAAATTCTTTTTTTTTAACTTGTTTTAACGCAAACCAAAACGATTCCAGGTTCCCCTAAAAAGTTCTACGTTCAAACGCAATATACATTAACTTCTTGATAATGTGCGTAATCACTAAAACGATATTGAATTGCTGAACTAATTACTTTTAATAAACTAATGTATCGATTCTTGTTATACAAACTAGGTTCTGTGACAGAGTTCTCATTGGATAGCAGGGCAAGTAGTGAGAATAATGAAAGCAGAAATGAAAGTATTGATTATTCATATGATGCAAATCAATCTCGTAAGTTTTACTTTCAGTTGGTATATTATTAAATAAATCGAAAGTGCTAGAAATCTCCCTAAATTTCGTGAAGTGGAAATTAAGTAACTCTCCAGGTAGATATCTATTATACTATAATTATAATATATCTAATATATGATATATCAATATCTTGAAGTATAAAATCATTTAAAATTGAAATTCCACTTTTTCTTGAAGAAGTGATAAGTCAATTTCCGAAGAGTGAAAATTTTACTGCTATTGAAAGGGTGGCTCAGCTCACTCCAAGAAATTTAAGGACATGTTGTTTAAAGTTATACCTACATATCTGCACTTAAGCACTCGATTTCAGACAAAACATTTAGTAGTTTTCAGTTACATTGACGATTGAATCTGTTGCATGTACTAAATTTTTGTCTGCTTATCGAAGTGAAGCGATTAAAACAATTAAATGTCTTGTCCCTACTAGATAATTAAGCTTTAGTCAAAATAACCAAGATTTGTTCTCAGTGAAATATTTAATTGTTCTCTTACATGTAATTTACGAGATTTATATTGCATTACAATAACTGTAAAAATGTCAATAATGTTAATAACAATTATTCCCCCATCCAATCAAAAAAAAATAATATTATAATAAAATATTAATTTGTAGGTGATGCCAGCAATGCCGCTCAGGCTGAAGCATATTCGAATACGAATACATATCCCGAGCTTTCAATTGGAATGCGTAAACGCATTGATAGGCCAAGAGCTAACACAAGAAAGCGAATAAGAAATCCCGATGTATGGATAGATGTTACTGCAAAAATGGCTAGAGCAACGGGTGTTGAAGGCTGCGGCAGAAAAGAACAACATATAGAAAAGAAACAAATGCGTGAAGGATGTGGACAAAATTGTCGTTACAAATGCCACAGTAGAATATCTACTGATGAACGTAGAGAGGCCTTTGAAATATATTGGGGACTAGGAAATCATGCTCTACAAAGTCAGTGCATCTCTAAATGGGTGCAATCCAAACTACCGCAAGAATTTACAGGAACCATTTACAACAAAAGCAGTATTCACATATACACCCTACCAAAAAGCGATGGCACATTCGCCAAAGTATGCAGAACAATGTTTTTAGACACTTTAGGTAAATTTTTTTTTCTATATACCATTATGAATATTATATTGCATTTAGTACCAACTTGTACGCTCTGACACGCAAAGGCATTTTTCAATGCATAATAATTAATATATTATCAAGTAATAGTACGAATTTATATTATTTATAAAAGTTCGATCAATTTTTGCATTACTATATTAGATTTGTCATATAAGTGAACATTAACTTCATTTCAATACACTTTGTATAGCAATGAGCAAAAACATGATTAACTTATTTATATTTCCTATCATAACAGATATAACAAAGAACAGGATTCTAACTGTAGACAAGAAAGCATCGAAGGGACTAGTAACTGGTATTATGGAGAATGATCAACGTGGAAAACATAATAATAGACCGTTCAAAGTTAGAGACCAAATTAAAGAGACTGCTCGTGAACACATTGCTTCGTTTCCCGTGATTGACTCACATTATTGTCGAGAAAATTCTAAAAGACGATATTTAGAAGAAGGCCTAACTTTGAGTGCAATGTACAGATTATATAAAGAACAGATGGAATCAACTGGTGAACAAGAAATTGTATCAGAGCACATGTACAGATGTATATTTAATACAGAATTCAATTATGGTTTCTTTCAACCAAAAAAAGATAGGTAATTCTATCGGCACATGATAATATCATTTACAATATTATTGTAAAATATGTAATAAATTTATAATATTATTCGGAGGAAGTTTTGAAAACTATGTTTGAATACTCAAATTTATTAATGAAACAAAATTCTTTGATTTATAGAAAACATAGATAACGTTTATTACTTAATTTCTACATTATGCCGTGTTGCGATGGCGTATATACAGATTAAAATATCTACATTGTTAAGTTACAGTTTGCTTTACGTGCGAAGTTAGGCATACTTTTTTTAATTAATAAATACTTTTAAATATAAATAT
>NW_017274827.1:0-2558 GCF_001594065.2 Cyphomyrmex costatus | reverse complement strand
AATTTCAACAGCAACGATTGGTCGCGCCATATTCTTTCTTAGCCAATGAGAGTGACATCTTTGTCTTTGACTCCCTATTATAGGGTCTCTATATACTATGAGTAAAAACCATGAAACTCCAAGCAGGGGAATAGTGTCTAACAATAGGTGCTCGATCTTGCAAGAAATGAGTGAAACACGATGATATACAATGTAATATAAGAATAAAAGAGGTCATTATTATCGAATTCGGAATTAAAAAAGGTTTATTTATCGATCTAAATCTTTGTCGAGCAAGCAAATATATGTGATTTATAGATCAATGTAAATCTTTTTTTTCAAGCTTTCAATCTCAGTTTTATAAACTCAGTATTATTTGTGTATGTAATACGATGAGTGGTACACTGTCGTATCGTTCATACGAGGTATAAAACTTTTGTATTAAGAAAACATTCACGTCAGGTGACAGTTCTTCGAGTAGAAGAAAGTGTAAATTTTTAATTTTTAGTTCAAAATCCACCATCCAATTTTGCGTCTACTTCAATCCTGTAAAAGGATTTTTTATTCTGTTCAATAAAAATTCGGAGATTTATTTTGATCTGCAATGTCTCCCCAATTTGGTCATTCCAGCATTTTTAATCTTAATAAATATTATTTAGTAGGTCATGATTCTAAACAACATTCATGAGGTTTTAGCTATTGCCGCGTCAATCGGACGCTTTAGATAATGATAATGCCGACAGTAACTGTACATTTGTGAAATCTCACAACTCGGAAATTATTATATTTAATAAAAAATAGAACTTCATTATAGTGGTTCGGAAAGCTCTTAATACCAACTATTAAATTTTAAAATAAAAAATACGTTAGTCTATTAAAAAAAATTGATTTGACATCGACTTGACTTTAAAAATAAATAGATCTATAATAAATAGATCTTTTTAAATCTTACAACTATTGTCTAAAACATTTTTCTCAAAAATGCTTTGCTTTCGAGACAGTTAACTCTTTCAGGACTTTTATTACACTCTATATACGTATATTGTAGGTGGAAACTTGTGGAAATTTTCTTTTGAAGATCCAAGGCTCTTTATACATATCTCGTGCACGCCAACATTTCAAACAAATAATAGTAAAAAATAACACATTTATTTATAAATTTATATGTTATCAACTGACACAGTAAAATATATATATCAATATTTAAATATTAAATCTTACAGGATCATATACATGTGAGAAACATAACCAATAAGAAAATGCTTTTAACGGTCGAGCTGGATCTTAGGTGCTAATTATAATTCCATGTGAATTTATATATTACATATGTAGTCTTTTAAATCACTCGCCGAACAATTTTTTGATCTTGAAACTCCACTCTACGAAATTACCGCAATAATATCACGAGTTAAATTATCTAGTAATTTAATAATTTTGATGCTCATAGCGGTTTGGATCTTAATAATGTTGAACGACATATTAAATTCTATGAATAAAAATGTGTAAATAATTAATTTATATTGCGAAAAATATTACCTCGGCTGAGAGTCGAACCCGGATCTCTTATTCCGTACGAGCAAAATCCTATCAGTTAGACCACCGAGGCCTTAGTAATATTCTTCGCAATAATCGGTTTAACAATAAGTAGAAACGACGTTTTTTTCAAGCGATGTAAAAATAAATAATATTTAAATATTAAATCTTATAGGGCCGTACATGTGAGAAACACAACCAATAAGAAAATGCCTTTAACGACTATACATATACGTAATAAATAATTTCACATGGAATTATAATTAACAACTAAGATCCAGATCAACCGTTAAAGATATTTTCTTATTGGTTGTGTTTCTCACATGTACGATTCTATAAGATTTAATATTTAAATATTGTTTATTTAAGAAAGAAAGCAGACAATCCACAATAGCCAAAACGATTTATTACTGTGTATGTATAGCATTGATTGATCTGATTGAGATTAGTCAATGTTATACAGTAATAAGTTGTTTTAGCTATTGTGGATTTCAGATCAGTCAATGCTATATAGACACATTAATAAGACATTTTGGCTATTGTGGATTGTCTGCTTTTTTTCATATACCTTTGACCAAATTTAATTAATTGACTTTCTGTTTTGACATTGACTAATCAGCATATTAAGAACTATGGTTCTTAATTTTAATATCGTTTGTGATGCGGTACTTTATAATCGTGGTGAGTTTCTTTATTCTCAAAATTTATTATAATTTTAATTCTTTAGAAATTAATTCTCACAATTTATTGTTTCTGATATTTTCAATTTTTCTGCTTTCTTCTTTTTTTTCATTTATTTAATTTTGTAATTTATTCTGTAATTTATTCTGTATCTTAATTAGCACAACGTGGTGGAGCTCACCGTAGCTGATTGAAGTTTGGAACGTTCTTGGAACGAATTTTTCAAAACGATTTCCTCTATTTCTCCTTTGACACAGAAATTCCTCTGCATGCCAGAAAACAAATACAAAATACCCCGATCAAATACATGCGTCGGAAGGCACCCTTATGGGCGAAAAACCACCCTCGAAACAACTTAAAAATTT
>NW_017274826.1:0-2558 GCF_001594065.2 Cyphomyrmex costatus | reverse complement strand
CAGAATCATGACCTTGACAACATATATCAAGGTCAAGGTCATCGGAGCTGGGTCCCCTAAAGTAAACATTTACCAAAAAGAATATTCATATTAAGAGATATTGCTATACGCTATACATATTAAGAGATATTACTATACATACGACTTTTCAATCGTGTGCAATCAATGTCAATTTTCTACATGGAGATCACAGAGTCAATATCTTAATTTGCATGCGTGATCTTATTGTCTAACGATATATTAACTGCTGTGTAATATGTCTGAGGCTCAATCCAGGAGCCGAAACCTGTTACGAGATATATGTATTTTTTTAAGTACATTTTAAATAGTTTTTAAGTAATATCTTTAGTTGTTACGTTATGGAATTATTGAAAGATTTTATTAATTATATGTTTTATATCTGAAAGTTTTGACTCTTACATCGCCTTTTGTCTTCTTGTTACTTATTTTTATACAAAGAGTCCTTTATTTCTTATCTATTAAATTGATATATTAGAGAGTTGCAAATTTTTGAAAAATTTACCAATATGTGCACAGGAAATATTAATTATCTCAAGAGCCTTATTTGTATCAGATATGTAAACATGTAAAAATGACATAGTAAAATAATATACCTGTCGCGCCTTTCCAGAATGCCCTAGCACCTTCTTCTTTGTATATTTTTCTTGCGCAATCCAGCAATCCGTTGTATGTAGTTTGACCTTCTCTAGCTACAACCTAAAGCATACATGTACAATAAAACTACACAATAATCATAATTTATATTGAATAGAATTTCTAGAACAATATATGTGAACATACAACAAGAAAGGAAAGAAAACCTAATTTCCTTGGCAATTATGTCGCCACGAATCTGTCGGCTAAATACGCGACAAACCCTCAAGAATATATATACGGATTTCAAACACACGTGCAGGCTTTGCTCGTCACGAGATGAGGCATTTAAATCTGATAATTCCTTTTATCCTTTCTTCACATCACTCATGCATTTAAAACAAAATAGAACAATGGTACAACGTACCTATAATCAATGATATGAAGTTGCATTATAAGCGATCGAGATAAGAGCGATAATCACTATGAAACTTACAAAAATATTCAAACGATTTCTAAACGACATAATTTAAAATCTTAAAAATAATAACACTCAAAGTAACAGTGACAATATTTTGCGTGACGAGAAGATTAAAGAAAGTTCTAAGCTACCAGTTTCGAGAGTCCAGGGTATGAAATTAGATACTCGAAACCTGTTCTTTTTATTGAACTGGTGCACAGAGTGCAATAAGTTGAAGTGAAACAGATATATGTTTGTTTCATTTCAACTTACTGCACCAGTTCAGACAGTGCAGGCAAAAAGAACAAGCCTTTGGTTTTTAGATATCCTCCGGATAAGATATTGCAAGTTATGGTCGAAGGGTTTTTCCTTGTTCTTAGACCCCGAATGTACATTTGTCGAAGGTCTAAAATAAAAGATGTAAATTTAATAGCATCATTTTAGTTTTATCTTTTCCTCCTCACGAGCGACCACTACGATCCGGCACGAAACGCTAAACCTTTCTTATAATCATAATTTTTAGACTTATTAGTAATTAAAGTGAGAAATGCACCTGTAATCTTGTTTTTATTACATCCGCAGGAGTGACCAATGCTGCTGCAGGTACACCGGCAATCGCACCAGAAACAAGAAGCGACAATGGCGTATTGTAGCCTCCTTCGTCGGCCAATCGCGCTTTCGTGTGAGCATACATAGGAAAGTAAATTGCACTAAATGGCACATCTCGCAAAAAGCAAGCTCTAGCACCCTATAAGAAAATTGCGATTGTTATCACCTCAGCTTGTGAGTGATGGAATGAGTGTTAGCGTTATATATATAAAATTATTATTATCACTATTCACTTTGTACAATCCAAAAAGACCTAATTCCTTGACGACGGTCCACGCCCTAACTTTCGATCCTCCTGCAATCTCGCCAGCTACTTGTAGTCGAATTTTTACTATCTCCAAAGGATTGGTAAATATGACCTGCGATCCTCCAGCCTATAAAATTTGGACTTATTATGCTTTACGTTTCTTGTTTGTTTCCTCCAATTAGAAAAGTGTATACGATTAGAATAAATATTAGGTTGTTCGAAAAGTTTGTTTCAAATTTTCTAATTCGAAATAGTATATTGTACATTTAAAAAATTAGCGATTATACCATTTGATAGAGCAAAATTTTAACTTTAAGAATCTGATTTTTGAATTATGGTACGATGATTTTTAATGAAGTTAAATGATGAAAAATGAAAATCAAAGTGTTCCATTACTTAACTCGCGAATAACTCAGGAACAAAAAATCGTAGGGATATTTTAAAAAAATTTGTAAGGAAAACTTAAGTTTTCACGATAAGCGAAAAATTTTCGTAAATTTTATTTGAGCATGTGAAAATAAAATTAAAAAATAAAATAAAATAATTTCATCATTTTCAGCTAGCAGTCATTTATATGCAAAAATTACCAAATTTACATGAACTAAAACATTAGAAAAACATATAAACAAATAAAAATGTAATTACAAA
>NW_017274825.1:0-2556 GCF_001594065.2 Cyphomyrmex costatus | reverse complement strand
AAATTGATTCCATAGAATTATGGGAATAAAAAAGGTTTCTGATTTTAATTTTATAACTGTGTTGTTTTTCCTCCCAAACCTTAACATATATCCGCTTTCCCCTACAATTGTGACTTAAGTAGGTATATTTAAAATATAATAATAATAATAATAGCTTTATTGAGAAAAAATTACGGTCAATGCAAATTATCTTATGCTAATTTTAGTTTCTTATTATGAAAAATGCGGAACTCTTTTTTTATTTTTATAAGAAACAGCAGAACCATGAAAAATGTTACTGAAACTGTTATTATTATTATTTTTTTTACTTTAATAGAATGTCATGTTATTTTTACAAATCAAACAAAAGTTACAGCACAGCGTACTGTAACTTTCGATTGTGCGTGACAACTAATGCACGGACAATTCCGATGGCGTGTAACTTAATGATGACGTTATGGCTATGTCGTCAGACATAGATTTGCGCGACACGGTTAATTACTTTCTCTCCATCTTCCGCAATTAGGAAGGTTTCATAGTCATCTTTACTGCAGAATTCAGTGGAATTTTATAGCCCTTGATCATGCTATATAATGTCACAAATTGAGCAGAGAAATTGTTAATTTGACTAAATGCGTTTAGTTCGTACTGATTAGTTCAAGTATTTATGTATAAGTTCTATATATTAGAGGTTATATATTATATGTCAACAAAATCTTGTAATATGAAACAGTTATCTGTTTGAATTAATATTTGCTTGACACGCAGCCCACGATTGCCGCATTTTTAGTTGAATCATATCTAACAATAAGATCTTTTTAAATCAACAGCTTTCTCAGTGTAGTGATTGTGAATTAAAAATGCACGGTCAAAGTCGAAGCGCGAGAGCGAATCCTGCAGTCTTTACACTATTCGAGCTCAAATAACGCAACGGTTGCAACGTGTACTACTAGACACAGTTGTAGATACCGTTATGACACAAAGAAATAATGCAAAAAAAATAACCACATCTAATCAATCTATATCTATGTTGAATTTCTTAGTTTCAAAGTAAGTAATCTTCACATTAGGTTACTTACTTTGAAACAAGCGATTCAACCACAGAAATCGATCGATCAATGTGGTTATTTTTTTATACAATTTATTGTGCATTTAATATCACACGTGATTGAATAAATTGAAATTTTACAATTACATATATATAAAATGAGTCCGTGACTTTTACGATTATTGTTCAATTCAATGAAATAATAGCTATCTAGATTCTGAATTGATTGATATTCAATTAAATTTTGTATGTGCCGTTCCTATTATCGTGTTTAGGCGACTGCACGGACACACTATATCTTACGCTAAGACTCGCAGTTTCGCATATTACTATAACAACGAATATTTTATGCACAATGCAGAATTCTAACGTGAAGATCGAATTACTCCATTGAGTTCGTCGTATTGAAATAACAACCAAACTGCTGCAAAAAACGTACATTTCATCCATACAAGATAAAATCGCATTTAATGAAACGAGAAACGATTTACTTTATAAGTAGATAATCAATCTTCGCGTTTATATTACGTTTCCATTTATCATTA
Source organism: Cyphomyrmex costatus (assembly GCF_001594065.2). Lineage (NCBI taxonomy): Eukaryota > Metazoa > Arthropoda > Insecta > Hymenoptera > Formicidae > Cyphomyrmex > Cyphomyrmex costatus. The sequence goes on along the minus strand of NW_017274825.1, from coordinate 984 downwards.
TACCTCACTTTTATTCATCGATTGTAATGCTTGATATTCCTTGCAGCATATAAACTTCGATATGAAAATATCTAAGAGATGAAAAATTTTATCGTAAAGAAACTTAATTTATTTTACATCCATATATATATATTTCCAATATTTATAATCTGAAACTTCGATCTCTGTTTATACGTTTTTAATGAGAGAATAAAAGGATGAACAATTTCAAATTTATACCGATATCAATTTTCTCAATTTCTGAAACCGCATCATCGGAATTTCCAAAATCGCATCACCGCACCGTTGCATTGTTAGACTTTGAGTTGTATTACGCATCGTAATCTCTTCGTGAAAAACTTGGAAGGTGCCGTCACGTATTATCGATCGTCCGTCATTTATTACCGAGACATATCTCTCTTCCAGTAAAAACAAAAATTACACGGGACTTTTCCTTTCCTTTACGATCGCGCGGATTCATTGACGTGATCTATGGTGAATGCCTTCGGCGGGGAATCGGACTGACAGAGTGGGAGATGAATTATAAAGTAGCGGTTCTACAGTGAGAGGTCTTACAGTTACACTTTGTCCGTTTGCTGCATCAAAGCCGCGTGTTGCACGTGCGAGCTTTTACCGGGTCACGTGTGTATCGGAGTGAATCGACAAAAGATTCATCAAGAGGAGAGCTGTGCTCCCCAGCCAGTGTAACGTTAGTATCATTTTTTTGTGAAATGTTCCACAACTCGGAGTCAATCCGCGTGATTTTTTCCTGACTTCTTCTCACCGATCCCAATTTTTAATCCCCCTCGGCAACACCCGCGTTATCACAATATCTAAATTGTATGACAGTTAACGCTCGAGAACTCATCCCGCTCTCGCAGAAAAAGGTTTCAGAGTACGGGAGGAGCTTATCGATTTGTGTCCGCGCTCACCGCGCGGGCCCTATAGTGTTTTTCCTCTTTCTCCTCCACCCCCCCCCCCTCTCTTTTTTGCACAATCTCGTGT
>NW_017274824.1:0-2533 GCF_001594065.2 Cyphomyrmex costatus | reverse complement strand
CATATACAGGGAAATTTATTGTACATAATAAACTTCTATTTTGAAATAAGAAATAATAATGAACACACATAATTCTTATTTTTACTATAAAGAACAATTAAAAAAGCTTATTTAAAAAACTATTAAGCTTCCATGATCACATCTTTAGTGACTTTTTTTCTAGGTTATTAATTGAATAGATCTCCATTCCGTGTCCATCCCTTCCTCTCACCACTTGTGGATTTTTTCTTCTGAGAGTTATATCAAGGACATAGTTTACTCTACCAAAGTACCGTGTTTTGTACAACCAAATTACAGCCGCCAGTGGCATGATGTATGTACTAATGATATATTTCTCAGCGCAACTGGCGTAAAGTGGAATACCTGCTCGATATCCTTCGTGCCAAAACGTACGAAGCGTTCATGTGGAAATTTGATAATTTCTCGTAAAAAAAGCTGCGTTCTTCACGATAAAAATATCTAGAAATATGTATCCGGGTTCACTTATTTTTATCATCATTTCAAAATACAAGAAATTTATCATATATATATACTCTCTATGTATATTTAATATTAATTATATAATTTATTCAAAAGTGTATATTCATATGCTCGAAGTTGGATCCAATGAGGTCTACGCGATTGCGTGATAAGCTGAATTCATATCGTGTACTCTTTATAAACCCCTCCACCGTTTACGAATGATTATGAATACGAGAAAGAATGCAAATAGTACAATGAGAGGATGCGAGTAGCGACTATTGTAATAGGCGCGCGTAATACACACGGTAACAATTCTTTGTTTACACACGTCCGGTGCACCTGGTGCGGTAAACGTCAAAGCGGATTGCAATTGCGGATACGGTAAATGCAGCGTCTCGCGAACGACCCGGCCGCTTATGTGGCGCGTGCAATTTAAATGCCTGAGCGGCGGACGGCGCGGCGTGCGACCACGTGGCCACCAGGTCCGATAATGAACTCGAAACGGTGTGACCGTCTCGCGTAAAGTATCGCCACAATGCTGATGATAACAATGGTAATTGTGAGTCGCCCTACGATAATCGTTTTCCGACCTATCCTTCTCTCATTATAGATGTACTTGACAATGGCGCGCTCACAAATGGGCACAATATCCCTCAATTAATAACAATGGTGTATGAAATGGTGTGCTATTATTTGTGGAAACATTTTCACACTGCTGCCAATGGAAATTAACCGAGGCGAAACGGCTGTTTGTAAAATAAGATTGAGACGTGACCGCATTAAATGATAAAATGGAAATGAATTAACATCGCAAGAAGAAAATTCTCAATCAAATCATAAATTATTCTATCATCTCAAACGATGAAATGTACTTGCTATCTTTATTAATATCTTTATTCTTCAACCATACGCACTTTTTCAAGATTGCAAATATTCAATCAACACTGAAGCTATGTGAAACATAATGCACATCGAAAAGAAAAAGATTTAGTTGAAATATAGCTAATAAAAGTTGAAGTTATAGATATAGATATGTGAAAATAATTTTATTGGACTAGCAAAATAATTATGTAAGAAGCTCAAGCATAACGAGCAATGCTGTAAAAAATTGTCACATTTTAATAATCAGCTTGAGTGTCTAACATCATTATTCTGATGGTTTAATAAAATTGTTTCCAGATTTTAAACAGGTACGCAATAAATTAAATAAAATTTGTATCTATATAACTAAGTTTTTAAATACTTTACTTCCTAAATATTTCAGAACATTATTCTAAACAGTGAAAATTGAGTCTTGAAAAAGTCTTCTAAAAGATTAAAAATGAGATTTCATTCTTCAGAGTGAGATTCACTCTAAAAGTTTTAGAGAGTAACAAAAACCGCGTTCTTTCAGCGCAAGGTCGTGTTTTTGCTTTCGAAGAATTAAGCAATAACGGTATATCGACGCGTATACTGACGCGACGTCCCGCTGAGCAAAAATAAATACGAAGAAATACAGAGAGTGCGATACGGGAACAGAAGCCGGATAAAAACGTAATACGTGGTAATTGCGTCTCTTGAAACATTCGAGTACGCGTGATTGTGCGACAATCATAAAATGTGTTTAAGTGTACACGCATGCTCGACGATGAAGTCTACAACGAATGGTCTTAGGAGAACTTACGAGTCCCGCTTTCCTAGGATAACAAGTGGTTCTCAGACCGATAAGCCGACCGACAGCCCGGGACCTTTTCTACGCAAGAGTTATAGGGAGGCGATAATCTGTGACGTGCCAGTCTCTCTACCGAAATCTAAACACCACACACCACTTAGAAACAGCTATATTTTTGATACATTATTGAAGCAGTTTCCCTTATAAATTGTGGTTTTTTTTTTAGTGTAATGTAGGATAACGAAACACGTAATGGTGTAATGTAGACTATAAAGTATAAGATAAATATACCCAAAATTCTAAAAACAAGTTTATAAAAAAGCACGATTATTTTTACTTATTTATTATTCTAATAATCTATTTCAAAATAAATAATACAAGCCTAATAGCACGAAAGTAAAGACCGCGTTATATTGATAA
>NW_017274823.1:0-2514 GCF_001594065.2 Cyphomyrmex costatus | reverse complement strand
AAAAATCAACTGCATGTCTAGTGTGTCTACGAAGTACGGAGCGTTAAAAACATGAGCGTAAGATTACAAACGTACATGTCATCCTTTTTGTTAAAAATTCGGTTAGCTCTGACCAAAAGTTGATCCTCTAAGATTTCTTCATTGACATTCGTTCTTAGCGGAGATAGTATGAATTTTAATCCTGAAAACAGCCGTTCGACGCTCACTTGCGTGGCTGGTACCGCCAGAGTAACCCTCGCTAATTTGTACAACTCTGGATCAATCGTACTTTTTTCTTGCCAGAATTCCAAGATATTAGTATTTCTTGAGATTCTTTTCTGCTCTTGGTGGTAACTTTCTAGTAAGAGTTCAATCCTTCGCAAGGAAAGATGTTCATTTGATTGAGTTGATTGAACAGACGGTGATGATTGTGAAATAGAAGAATTGTGATGTATTTCTTTTAATTTGAGAAGGCTCTCTAAATCATCGCTCGTAGATTCTGACTCACTTGATGAGAATTCTTGTGAGTTAGGGTTTAATGCGGGCAAGTCTTCAAGGGACATCATTTTTGCCCAAAGATGTTTCAAATGAGTTTTTGCTTTTTCTATCTGCACATCTTCTAAAAAAATTTTGAATCTTGGATCCAAAAAGAGAGCAGATAACAACACATCATTTTCCAGTAGATACTTTTCCCGAGATACCATAAAGTCGAAGATGAGCATTGCGAAAGATGTATTCATTTTTTTCATCGCTAATTTTGTCTGTAACCAATGGCCGAAGAAGTCGCCAAGAGTCAATTGTTCGGCTTGGAGTTTTTCTGTGCACGTTTTAATTGGCTGTAGAATTTGGCACACCTCTTCAATTTTTGCCCATTCTGCATCAGTTAGCGTTTCAAACTTCTCGAATTTTGTTACAGCCAGTTCTGTGCAATAATCCTTTAGTAATAATAATCTTTCGAGCATGATCACTGTCGAGCACCAACGTGTTGGGCAATCAATTATCGGCTTTTTCAAATTTTGTTTTTTGAGCATGTATAAAAAAGTTGATGTTCTTAGCTTCTTCACGAGTCTTCGAGCCTTTTTGATCAAGAGTGAAATACCTTTAGTTGTGTTTTTCAAGGCATCATCCACGACCAGCTGCAAGGTATGGGCTGCACATCTCACTCCTAAAATCATTAACAAATAAGTAATTAATATTTTTGTTATGCGAGAATAAAATACTTTCTAATTCGGTTTAAAACCTGAGAGATACGGTTTTAAATAATAAACAAATATTAAATCTCATAGGACCGTGAAAGTTTCAAACTAAATATTAATGATAACAAGCTGTAACGGTCAAGCAGGATCTTTGATGCTTCTAATATAAATACGTGTGAATTTATAATTTATATACTACGAATGTAGATTCTTAATACGCGTCGAAATTATTTTCAGACTTATAACACAAACTTGAAACTGCCGCAGTATTATCACGAGTTAAATTGGCTTTAAATCTAACAATTTTTGATGCTTATATAGCATCTTTAGATATTAATAATGCTGATTAAATAATAAATATCTTTATATTTTATTTCATATATGTTTGAAAATTGAAATCGTGTAGTAGTGGGTAAGCATAATATCTTACTTGATTTTGATTGACTAGATCAGATTGACATATTATTAAGGCTTCGGTAGTCTAAAAGCTTAGGACGCTCATACGGAATACTAGAGATCCAGGTTCGAGGAAATGTTTTTAGCAATAAAATTATGTATTTTCAGATTTTAATAGATTATTCAGCATTATTAGATTTGTGTAAGATGTCTATATGAGCACCAAATTATTAAATTGCTTTAATTTGTGACATTATTACAGTAGTTCAGTTCCGTTTCAAGACCGAGAATCATTTTGGCGCGTAGTTTAAAGGACTACATATATAGTAAATTCACACACAATTATTTCAGCACTAAAGATCCTGCTTAACCGTTTAGAGCCTTTATTTCCTAATAATTATTCGTTTTCAAGAAAATATTTTTGAATGTTTGTGAAATAATAATTCAAATAAATATTTGAAGTCTTATTAAAATGCTAACTATACTGTTAAAACGTCGCACCTGTTAATATGCTACTTGAAAAATCAGAATATGGTATACTGTCTTCAATAATTTGTAGTATATTTTCGGTGTGATGGTACATTTCCTCCTCTGGTTCGTGTTCATTACTCTCATCTGACTCATCTCTAAGTTTGTCCGGATCTAATTGCAGGTCTAAATACTCTAAATCGATGTCCTCATCATTATCATCATTATTATCATTAACGCCTTTGTTTTCTTTCAAAATTGCTTCATCAGAATCTTTATTGCATAAAGATAGCAACTTTACAGTCTTCAACATATTTGCACCATTATCTGTAGTAACAGTGTATATTTGATCCATATGTATGTCGTAACGATTACATACACCTCTTACAATCGTAGTTAAATATGCTCCTACAAATTACAATTATACATTATAGATTAAACAATTAATATTTAACAATATTAAGACTTAAGAACG
>NW_017274822.1:0-2506 GCF_001594065.2 Cyphomyrmex costatus | reverse complement strand
CTCTCTCTCTCTCTCTCTCTCTCTCTCTCTCTCTCTCTCTCTCTCTCTCTTTCTCGTTGTTTTATCTCTCTTTCGAAAATTAAGGATATAAACAAAATACATGAAACTTACGCCCAAGGTTGTGTGTCCTCCTCCTCAACGTCGCTGAATTGCCCATCCTCGAATTTTTCCGACATGATTGTATAAGGTTATAACCTAAGTTTCTCTGTCGTCGGGCTGCGTGACTTCGTGGTGAGACGGTTGCTCCGTTGTCTGCTTATATGTGATTTTCTCTTTTGGAGCGCACTATTTACGTCTGAACTTACCTGAGAAAATCTTTGAGCAATTAATCTTGTATTAATAGACTTGCACACCGTGCTTGCACGCGATTCTGTAATAACTAATAATGAATAAAAATTATTACCAGAACGGAGTAACACTAGTGTCACTAGTCCATTCGTCACGTCAAGTTCGGTTTTTAATTGGTTGTTAGTGACTCTTTATATTTTCCTACTCTTTTGTGACTTCTATACATTTTACGTTTCGTGGTTAAACCCAGAAAGAGATCGTTTCTTTTGTTTACGTCAATATTTAAACTACAAAGTTATGTTGAGATGACAGAGAGTAAGCATCTTTCGATAATTCTCGTAAAAATACTGTTCTCTGACACACTTATAATTTGTTTCAACTTTATGTTGATATATTTTTGTTTTTTATCGAACTGATATCGTCGAATCGATTACGCCTTTTAATTTATCATAAATTCGGGAAATATTAAATTATTTATTATATACATTAATTGTAATTAAAAACTCCTTTTCTGAACTATTTACTGTATGAGAGTACAACATTGAATACCATATCTTTTAACCATTAATGCTAACAGGTGCAATATTTTTAAATACTAATTTATTTTTTTTTTGTATTAACATTATTAATTATTTTATGTAAAGCTGTATATTAAATAATTTGTATAAATAGAGGTTTATAAACGGGGATATAAAAAATATACTCATTTACAAGAGTATTACAATTTTATTTACTTTGTTTTTCTTCTTCACTAATAAAGTTAAGAATATATAATTAATAATTTCGTATAAACACTTAAAAAAATATTTTTCTAAACTATTTTTGACAACAACAATTCAAACTTATGCGCTTGAAAATGTATAGCTAAGTGTCAAACAATTCAGAGTGACAATATTCCATCATGGAAAGTATCATGCGGTCTATGCAAGAGTGCAATGCTATTCGTTATCCATCATATAGAACTGCTGCAAAAATGCAAATATTACATAGAGAATTGAATAGTAAGTAATCAATTTTATCTGATCTTTTGTTGAATAAAATATCACTGATTTTACTCAAATTCTTTTATTCTTATTTAGTGATACATGTACAGCTGGAATTAATAGCAGGAGTATTTGAACGTCATAGGCTGTCCATCACTGAAAATTGTGTCAACTTAGACCCAAGTGAAATTGAGGATGTTCTATCTGACATCTATTTTGCTGCGCAGAAAGAAAGTAATTTCAATTTTGACGTTGATCTTGTAACCAAGCTTGCCACAAGTTATATCCTGAATACTTTTGACAAGTAAGTTTTTATCTCTCTATATAAAATAATATTACTGTATTTATAATCTCTCAATTTTATAATTAACTGTTCTTCTCTTTAAATATACACATATACTCTTAGTAATAGTTGTATTAAAAAGAAAATTTTGAAACAACATGAAAATGTGTTTAACTTTGCAGACAAAATACTGGAAACATTTTAGTGTTTTCAGTAAAAGTTGCATTAGTATTGCTGTGTAGTGGTAAATTACAAGAAAAATATGGATATCTATATCAACAATTGGCTGATCACAATGCGTGTTTATCTCGAGCTGGTTTGCATACCTTATTAACAAATATCTGCAAAATAACAGAAATGCTAGGAGAAAATATAGCGTATGGATATGAACAGATTCAGTCACATATAGATGCCTGTTTTATAAAGGTATGAACAAAACTAATTTTGTGTTATCCATTAAAACGAGCTCTTTAATCATTTTGTCAATCCATTTTAGTCTCAGGGTGGTCTTGGGATTACTGAAGTAGAATTTGCTGCATGGATTATGCAAGAACCTCCATTATTAGTCTGGATAACAACATTCAATCGAATAAAATCTGCAGAACATAGTAAGTGACAAAGTTATCGCGTGTATTTAAATATAATAATAAACAATTTTTACTTGCAGTTGTACATAATATCAGATGTTCCTCATGTAAAGTAACACCGGTACAGGGACCAAGATACACATGTTTAAAATGTACGGGATATCATCAATGCCAGGACTGTTTTCTCTTAGGAAAAATATCAAATAAACATAAATTGAAACATCCAATTCGTGAATTTTGTGTGAAGGTATAATGTTTAAATTCATTTTCTCTCTAATGTATGAAACATGTTACTCAGAAACAATGCTTTTATAGACTTCACATCGTGAAATTACAAAGCTGATTCTTGAACTGATCAGAAATAA
>NW_017274821.1:0-2501 GCF_001594065.2 Cyphomyrmex costatus | reverse complement strand
CGCCGCCGCACCAGCGAAGCTGTGTATCTACTTTGCTCTATGCAGCGCTCGACCTCTAAAGTTGCTCTCGAAATAGGAGGCGCAACCGAATCTCTTTCGCGCATCGAGAGCGATCCTACTATTAGTGCACACGTACTCTGGCGTACTATCTTGCGTAGCAAGCGATATTGTATTAACGCTATATTTCGATTCGAAACGCTATTTTATTTTTTGTCTTCAATATATTAGGAACCGGATAGAGTTGCGAGAGGCAGGCTACGTGCCATTTTTGCATAATTTAGCTTTATTCTTTTATCTTAAGTTTTTCAATATTCTTAGTCACTTTGTTTCTGTCTATTAACGTATACTTATATAAACGTATTAATATTAATTTTTATTTTATCATCTTATCTCTGAACTTCAATTTTAAAAAATGTACGATCAAAATAAACTGATTGAAATACTGAAAACACCAGAATATAAGTGTATTGACACAAAAGGAAAATGTTTCCCACCCTCAAATCCGATATATTTAAAAATTAGTGAAAAAATGAAGGAATTACAGTCTCATATTACTCCTAAGCATGTATACACAATAGTGAACGAAGATAGGCGAGGTATATATTCTTCCATATTGACAGAGTTTGGAATAAATAGAAGTATTGAAAATTCCTTCGATGAATCAGATAAAAGTTTCTCCGATCGTTCCTTTGAGGGTATTAAAAAATCCTTCAAACTTATTATTTCCGATAGTATTTGGGCCAGTATAAGACCTGTCGCAAAACAATATAGCAATCGTTACTATTTAAAATTGAAACCTGGTGAATGGTCCAACGTTTTTGCTGCAAAGATATGGGAACAGATTAAACTTCCTTGTGCGTTTACCTTCAAAAATGCAACGGTATTTCCGAGCCTGAATGCCAAATGCTTTGTATGGTTTTACGCTGTATGTAAAGAGTGTAAAGCAAAGTTGCATGGTAAAATGTACAAAAAACCATGCGTTGGGCAAGATGCAATATTTGATTGTAACTTGACTGGTTTTAATAACCAAATTGTTCATGCAAAAAAAAGACAACTGAAAGGTTCACTTCGTCAAAAAATTGCTGGTCAATTAGTGGATACGAAAAAATCAGCAACAATTTGGCGTACAGAGGAGGCCAGTAAGATTATGGATTTTGGAGATAAAGATCCACCAATTTTGTATTCTCCACAAGTGTTGCGTAAAGCTAAGCAGAATGAACTTGATGATCGTTTAGGTACACACCATTATGATGCAATTCGAAATTTGCAAGTATTCAAATATACAAAACGGCTCGGTTCTATACATAGTATTGGTTTAGATCCTTTTTACGTTATGTATTGGTCTAAAGAGCAAATGACAATGCATAAAATAATCAATCGTTCGGCTAATGCTTATTTTACTATGGATGCCACTGGAAGCATAGCAAAACATTTAATGTTACCCGATGGAACCAAATCTGCACATCTGTTTTTGTACCAATGCATGATTGTACCTGAAAAAAAACGTGGCGTTCCAGTCTTTCAAATGATATCCGCTAAACAGGATGCAGCACTATTGACGTACTTCTTACTTGAAATCCGTAGAGCGGGTGGTACAGTGCCATCTGTAACAGTAACAGATTATAGTAGAGCACTATTAGTAGCCTTAGCACGTGCTTTCGCAGACTGCGCTGATCTTAAGCATTACCTACAATGTTGTTATAACGTTGTAATAAAAAACAAGCAATCAAATTTGCCTGCTTCGTATTTACGATTAGATGTTAGTCACATTATCAAAATCATTGGTAATTGGGAGTGCTTACGACACTTGCCAAAGAAAGTACGCCAATTTTATCTTCGATGTATTTCTCAGGCGTACAAAATGCAATCCTTGGAAGAACTACAAGATCTGTTATTATCATTATTAGTTGTAGCCTTGAGTGAAGAAATTGGTCACAGAGATAATGACCCAGTACCAGCTGAAAAATGTTTGCAAGTCGCAAATAATTTTATTAAAGGTACACACATCGAACAATCCGAAGTAGAATATGAAATATTAAGTGATTTTGATATTGCAGAAATTCCGTTATCATGGCAAGAATGGAGTGACGATATGTATGATAAAGCTAACGATTTGGCATTAAAGTCACAAAATGGAGACGTGGTAAACGCTTTCTATAATCCGGCAGCAGCAAAAAAAATAAAAAATTTAATTCAAAATGTATCTTTGTGGACAGGAATTATGCGACCATATTTTAAAAGTGATATAGAAATAGCGACGTCTTCAGCAGTAGAATCACTTTTTGCAGAATATAAAACTAGACTTTTCAAAGGATGTATTCCAATGAGGGTGGACAAATTTGTTGTTAGTCATCTTGATTATCTTGATGGCAGATTACGTATTGATTTTGCTGCAAACAGTACAGAGCAAGAGATTAAAATATCTCCGAAACAAATAAAAACAGATAGTTTTGATCTTTCGGACTCTGTTCTAGAGACGTCGTCTAGTTCTATAAATGAAC
>NW_017274820.1:0-2489 GCF_001594065.2 Cyphomyrmex costatus | reverse complement strand
AAACGCATTTTCAGCAAAATACTCGGCGCAATGTAGAAGGTCGTTTTGTAGTAAAGCTGCCCATAAACAATGAGAAATTTACACAGTTAGGTGAATCGAAGGAAATCGCTAGGTGTCGGTTTCTTAATTTAGAAAGGCGTTTATTAGCTCAGCCCGCGGTCTACACAAAATATAAGGATTTCATGCGGGAATATATTGATTTGGGACACATGCGTGAAATAGAAGATCATACGAACGAAACAAGCTCTTATTATTTGCCCCATCATGCAGTTTTAAAAGAGAGTAGCATTACAACGAAATTAAGGGTAGTATTCGACGCTTCATGCAAAACCACATCAGGGTTATCATTAAATGACACGCTTTTAGCTGGTCCAACTATTCAGGACGACTTATTTTCCATTTTGGCACGTTTTCGTAATTTCGAATACGTAGTGACCGCCGATATTCGTAAGATGTATAGGCAGGTTCTAGTCGATGAATCTCAAAGGCATCTTCAGCGTATTTTCTGGCGTAGCTCACCGCAAGATGATTTAAAGATCTTCGAACTTTTGACACTCACGTATGGAACAGTATCTGCATCATTTTTGGCGATTAGAACTGTTCGAAAACTAGCAGAAGATGAAATAGAATCATTTCCCATTGGATCAAAGATAGTACTACGTGATTTTTATGTAGATGATTTGCTCACAGGAGCATCTACAGTTCAAGAGGCACTTGAAATCAAGAGACAAACCACAGAACTTCTGAAAAAGGGTGGATTTGAATTAGCAAAGTGGTCATCTAATCATTCATCTTTGCGAGACCATCAAGGTCCCATCGAGAAGGAATTCAATTTAACTTTCGACAACAATAGTGAAATCCGAGCTCTTGGAGTGAGCTGGAATTGTAAATCAGACACATTCAATTTCGTGAGCGTAGGGGATCATCATCCATTGACAAGACTCACAAAACGTGCTGTCTTGTCCAGAATGACTTTAGTTTTTGACCCCTTAGGATTATTAGGGCCATCCATAATAATCGCTAAGCTCTTGATGCAGGATTTATGGCGTTCCAAAATTGATTGGGATGAATCTATATCAAGCGAATCTCAAACTCTATGGAGAGAATATGAATGTAAGTTGCAATTCCTCAAAAATCTCGAAATATCACGAAAGGTGGTATGTAGTAATATGCAAGTCGCAGAAATTCATGGATTTTGTGACGCGAGTCAACAAGCCTATGGGGCATGTCTTTATATTCGATCCATTTCATGTGATGGTCAGATAGAAGTGCATCTATTGTGTTCTAAATCTAGAGTAGCGCCCCTTAAAGCATTATCCATACCACGACTCGAGCTTTGTGCAGCATTGTTGCTGGCTCAACTTGTAAGCAAGATATGGAATTGTTTGCCTTTCCAAGTGGAATCTGTTTTTCTATGGACTGATTCACGTATAGTGTTATGTTGGCTGCAATCATGCAGCCGTAAATGGACGACGTTTGTAGCGAACCGCGTAGCGGAAGTACAAAGGCTTACGGATATTAACAATTGGAGACACGTGTCTGGATCCGAAAATCCTGCTGATCCACTTTCGCGGGGCGTCATGCCTGATTTGTTAGGTAACTTAAGCATATGGTGGTCCGGACCGTCTTGGCTGAGGTTGAATGAGAGCAAATGGCCTTCTGGGAGGTCACATGCTCCGGAAGTTGAAATATTTGAAGAAAGGACGATAATCTTAAAGGCCGAGATAAGAACTGAATCTCAATATGATATCTTTTATCGGTTTTCGAAATTTTCGCGTCTCATACGTGTTGTGGCTCTTTGCCATAGATTCATTAGGAATTGTAGAGCAAGAAAAGGAGACTTATCTCATAAACCACATAACATGGGGATAAGTAAATTTCAGCCATTAACAATTGAGGAGCTGGAGCAGTCGGAGATAGCTTTGGCAAGATTAGCACAGCATGACGCTTTTAAAGCAGAGTTGCATTCCATTAAGATTAACAATCATGTAAACAAAAATAGTAATATTCTGGCATTAAATCCTTTCATGGATACGCATCGCCTTTTAAGGGTGGGTGGTCGATTGAGATATGCTAATGTGTCTTATCAGTATAAGCATCCGATATTATTGCCAGGCAAACATCCTTTCACAAGATTAATTATTAAATATGAACACGAACGTCAATTACATGCGGGAGCACAAGCAACATTGACATCTATACGTCGAAATTATTGGCCGACGTCGGCGCGAAGTATTGTACGGAGTATAATTAAAAAATGTATCGTATGCGTGCGTAATGCTCCTAAGTTAAGCACGACTTTAATGTCGGATTTACCAGAACCGCGTGTAAATGTAGTAAACTACGCGTTTCAAAGATGCGGCGTAGATTATGCGGGACCATTCCAATACAAGGAAGGTCAGCGAAAAAATTCTAAAAAGATTAAGTGTTATATAGCATTATTCATTTGCCTTGCCACGAAAGCAATTCATATAGAGTTGGCGGCAGAT
>NW_017274819.1:0-2479 GCF_001594065.2 Cyphomyrmex costatus | reverse complement strand
ATGCCGTTTTGTTTTGCTCACGTCCCGCAGGCCGAATCTATCCTCAACGTTCTTAACCGAACATATTTTTGGTCCTTCGAGCCGGATCCGCCGCGGGGCGTGAGCTGCGGCGTTGACTGTCAGCAAACAGTAAACGATTTAATGCGTCGGGCGTCTGTTGTCGCCGCGTAATAAAGCTAATTCTAATTAATGATATTTTGCAGTTGCTGATATTGTACCGGATATCTATCAGATTCCTTTTGGAGATCTATTGTTGCTAAGCACGTCTCATCCCGCTACTATCTAAAGGAAGACGTTGCGCTTGTTTCAACCATGGATCAATTTCGTGCGCAAGTATTGATGCAAATGAACAGATTTCTATTAATTCAAAACGCCGCTGAGGACGCATCTGAGGGATCGTCTGATTCAGTGTCTCGCCATCTATTAATTACTAGGTTGGAAGTGTTTGAGGCCAATTGGGTCAAATTTCGAATGGAACATGAGAAAATGTGCCTTGAGTGTCCAGAGCGAATCGAGGATGAGCCTTATGTCAAACAACGAACGTATGAGAGATGCCAGGAGTTTTATGTCCAAGCAAAGGCTGTACTACTCGAACAACAAGAACAGAAAGAAGCTTCTCATTCTTCGTCACGGTGGTCTGAGAAGTCACCGCCAGAAGTCCGACACGGGAGTCGTCGAGGAAATTTACCAAAGATTAAGCTACCTTCTTTCTCTGGCGATTATAGCACGTGGAGATCGTTCCATGATTTGTTTGCATCGATGGTAGGCGATAATCGTGATATCACTAACGTTGAGAAGATGCATTATTTAAAAACGTGCTTGACAGGAGACGCCGCGCGGCTCGTAACAAATCTTAAAGTCGATGAAAACACCTTTTCTATCGCATGGAAGACTTTAATTTCTAGATACGAGAACAAACGAGTGTTAATCTCTGCGCAATTGGATAGACTGTTTCGTTTGAAACCAATGAAGACAAAGTCAGCGCAGGAACTAAATACGATAATTGCCACAGTCACCGAATCGTTAGGAGCTTTAGAAGCGCTGGATTGCAGTACAAGCTCATGGGACCCTCTAGTAATATATTTGATAGCTCGTTTACTGGATGCGTACACACGTGAAGCATGGGAAGTAGAGCTCGGACCCTCGACTTCGTTTCCTACTTGGAAGAAATTTGAGGAGTTTATAATCGGTTACTCTAGAGCGTGGGAAAGTTTAGCTTCCGCGTCAAATCAGCCTGGGAAGGAAAAGCGTTTTTCATACTCTCATAACAAGTCAGATACTAAATCACGCAGTTTGGTAGCTGTAGCCTCGTCCTCTAAGGACGGATCAGAATGTCGCGTATGTAAATCATCTCACTTCATATCTAATTGTCCGACATACTTAGCCCAGCCGTTTGAGGATCGCAAACGCACAGTTTTGAAGTTAAAATTATGCTTTAACTGTTTAGGAAATCACATCGTCAGTCGTTGCCAGAGTACTCGTCGCTGTAGAAAATGCGGTAGTAAACATCACACCTCTCTGCATAGGGATACTAAATCTGAAGAAAAATCCGTAGCTAAAACTAATTCAAACAATTCGCTCGATCACTTTTCGTCATCATTAGCGTCCAGCGCGGAAACTAAATGACTAGAAGCTTCGTCCGATGGTCATGTTCAACGCGTTATTAGTCAGAAGCCAATTACTTTATTAGCTACATGCCAAGTTCGAATACAAACTCGCGATGGCGATTTCGTAACCGCCCGGGCACTATTAGATCCTGGATCGGAGTTGTCGTTCATTTTAGAGAGTCTGGTGCAGCGGTTGAGACTTGTACGAAAAGCCGCTACGATTCCGTTATTAGGCATTGGTGGGACGTGTTCAGGACGTACTAAAGGCTCAGTAGATATTGTGCTTCACTCTCTGTTAGACGTTAATGATTCTTACTCTTTACAAGCCTACATTCTTCCGCGGCTAACTTGTGAGATACCGTCTTTTATCGTAATTGATACGTCTTGGACGCATTTAAACGATTTACCACTGGCAGATATCAACTTTGGTAAGCCGGGACCGATTCACATCATCATTGGCGCAGATCATTACGGCCAGATTATTAAGCCTGAGTTAAGGAAAGGGAGATCATTCTCACCTATTGAACAATTAACATTGTTTGGTTGGGCCATTTCCGGACCGGTCTCTCATGGCATTCGTGAAATTCAAGGAGGGTCTTATCATTGTCACGTTGACCATGATTTACAAAATCTGCTAACTAATTTCTGGAAACAAGAAGATATTCCAAAGACAGTTGAAAAATCTTTAAGTAGCGATGAGGCAGACCGTGAAACGCAATTCTGTTCCAATTCTTTTCTCGAAATTCGGACGGTAGATACATAGTGCGACTTACGCTAAAATCTTTGGCGACCTCTTTAGGAGACTCGACCGGAGCACTGGTACGAGAGAAGAAATAGAGAGACTTCACACTATTGGACGATTGGAAATAGAG
>NW_017274818.1:0-2475 GCF_001594065.2 Cyphomyrmex costatus | reverse complement strand
GTGGCGTTTCAAAATAAAGTAACAGCTAAATCCCGGGCATGGCCGCTCTCAGGCTTCTCTCTGATAATATCTAGAAGACGTACATACTTGGTAGATAGAGAACTATTAACACATTATTTTTATTGCACGCCAATAAATATGTTGCTAAATATTTTATCGAGCTTATAATTTAAAATTAATTAGAAGACTTTTTTGGTATTCAAACATGTTCTAAATTTTAACGATCAATATTAAATTCATTAATTTTATTTTTTTTCCATTTTTTAGATTTGAGTTTTTCATTTGTTTTCTCTAATAAAATATCTATCTTGTTCCATCTCACCGATCTCTAATTGCAACATATATTCTTGCTTTCAATATATTTTACGGCAGATTTAATAACTTGTTTAGATTATACATAAAGAGATGTAAGATTATATCGTATTCCTTGATTTTCTACCTTTGATATCATATAATAAGAGGTATAGAAAATAGTCACCGTTTTGCCCTGCTGTGAAATAAACATCTTTATTATTGAAGAATTATGTTTAACAATAAGAGAAATACATAGTAAAAAGAGTGCACTCTCAATCCTAGAATATAAGAATATTTTCATCCTTCTTGCGAAATTAAAGTATATATAATCTTCGCGATAACATTATGTATTAGCTATTCTCACCGCAATTTTTCTAATTCTTATATAAGCATCGCGAAAATTAATCGGTGCAAGCAAAAATATAATATAGAAATACCTTCATTTATTTAACATTATAAAGATTAAATTGCGTTATATATAATTCAAAACGCATTATGAAACAATCTTGGCAGGTCTATATACTCCTCATCCTCATTATGCGATTATGCGATTCTTTCGGACATTAACAGTGATTTAAGGAAGGAATGCAATTGAACGGGAAATATTCAAAATATCGGTTTCGAATCATTTGGATGGAAGAGTGTATGTCCTGAAGTCAATAGTCGACTAGGCCTCTGCAATAACGTAAAATGGCATAGGTTTTTTTTTAGCAGCATATAAAATATACATTATTATATTTAGTTGCACTGAATTAGCATTGATCTCCCCTTAATCGATCTTCTCTGTGTTAATAATCATTAATTAATACTAATAGAGATAATCGCTAATGTCCAGTAAATATAAATTATCGGTGCAACTCGGTAATCGCAATTCTAGGCGTTAGATTCGGGGGATTTTACCGATTGTTCCTCGGACTCAATGAACGAAGTGGTGAATCTCTATATCTCCTACGCGACTCTGTTCTACTCCGATCACGATCATCACGTCGATCTCTCTCCCTGTCCCTATCCCGCTCGCGATCACCGTCCATGTCTCGCCTATCGCGACGTACAGTATGATGTCTTGGACTACGGCTCGGACTTGGTGTACGAGACACAGAAGACCGTGTATCAGAACTATGACCTTCATAACGATGTCTTCGTTCTCTCTGTCTGAAAAGTGAAACAGAATTTATATTACTATTTAAGTTTACAAACTTAAAAAATTGTGCTGTATCACAATTCATAAAAATTATTTACTTTCTACGAAGCTTTAAAGACATTTCTCGAATCTCGTCTTCTCGATCCTGTCTTTGCTGCTCCATCTTCTCGATTCTCAATTGCTCAGCCTTCTTATCAGCTTTATCTAAAAGAATTCATTTTACATTTGCTTTTTATGACACATAATAATTCTTATTCTTTCAAACATCAACTCACATTGCCTGTTCAACAGGGCTTGCATTTTCTTCTTAAGCCGCTCCTGAGGTGTAATTTTCAACGACTGAAAAATAAAAGAACTCTTAAAGGTTTATAGAGAATGAGCTAGAGAAGGATCGATATTTGTAGCATAATTTAAAAGTTTTATGTACATACAACAATATATACTAATATATTATTACCAATTACAGGATATAACTGAATATATGTAAATAACTGAATTTATTTCTTTTATTAAATGATAAATAGAATGCAATTATAAGTAATGAAAAAAGATAATAAAACAATCAATTGGATTGAATTGGTCCCAGCAACAGTCATTTTACGGTAAAATAATAGTATAACAATTCGTATGAAAACTCTCACATTCTTTGTGGCTCTACAAGTACGTTAATATTTTGTTTCAGAATGAATAAAAAAATAAATCAAATAAATACAGAATACGAGACGTTGACATATCAGTAATGTAATATAATGAAAACAAAACGCGTTTATTGAGGTTCTTCGTTTAGATGAAAGACATTTAAACATTATACTTATATAGACAAGGTACTTATATAAGTATGTTCTGTCTTTATTCTCTGTGTGTTAAGTGACTAAGAAAGCGTTATGGTTCTTACTGACTTTGTGTCCGCCACCAGAATTTGTACTTAACCCTGCTTTTGGCTTGTTCCTGAAATATTCGGAAAAAATTAAACTCGGGATAAGAGACTTGTAGTGTCTCTCAGTTTTTGAACATGGCTGGAGACACTACCGCGTCTCCTG
>NW_017274817.1:0-2462 GCF_001594065.2 Cyphomyrmex costatus | reverse complement strand
AAAAAAAAGTCAACGTTTTTATTACGAAAAATATAAATTTCAAATACGACCTCCTCATTGGTTTAGATGTAATATCAGGATTTGGACTACGACAAAATGAAAAATTACAAATTGATCAAAAATTTTCAGAAAACCAAAATAACGAAAAAGAAAACCATATTATAAACCTGTTAGAATATCAGTATCATAAAGATAAGCATATTAATAATAAGCTACATAATATATTATCTAATAATAAAAATATTTTCGCTATAAATAAGTACGATATAGGCTCGGTCAAGGGCTACGAAGCCCATATTAAATTAACAGAGAACCGCTATATTGCAAAAAGACCATACCGGTGTTCGATTCCGGACCAGAGTGAGATTGATGACCAGGTCAAGAATCTATTAGAAGCAAACCTTATAGAAACTTCCAGCTCACCTTTTGCGGCGCCAGTAACATTAGCTTATAAACGTGAAGAAGGAAAAAAATCGAGACTATGTATGGACTTCAGAGAACTAAACAAAATAGTGGTCCCCGAACCACAACCGTTTCCTCTCATCGAA
Organism: Cyphomyrmex costatus; assembly: GCF_001594065.2. Lineage (NCBI taxonomy): Eukaryota > Metazoa > Arthropoda > Insecta > Hymenoptera > Formicidae > Cyphomyrmex > Cyphomyrmex costatus. The sequence goes on along the minus strand of NW_017274817.1, from coordinate 1,914 downwards.
GACATTTTAGTAAAAACCTCCGGGTGTTCCTGGTTTTCGACTCTGGATATTAATTCTGCATTCTGGTCCATACCTCTTTATAAAAAAGATCGGTATAAAACGGCATTTGTAACACAGAATGGGCACTACCAATGGAGATGTCTCCCATTCGGCTTAAAGACATCCCCGGCAATATTCCAAAGAATACTCTCGAATATTCTTTTCAAAAAAAATTTACATCACTTCTGTTCGGTTTATATCGATGACATCATTATATTCTCAGAATCTCTGGAAGAGCATATGCATCATCTGGAATCGGTTCTGGTCGCGGTCGCGGGCGAAGGATTTCGTTTTAAATTTGAAAAATGTCACTTCGCACAGAAGTCAATCAAATATTTAGGACATATCCTAAAAGAGAATTCAGTAAGACCCCTACGGGACAACCTAATAGCAATTCGCGATTTCCCAGTTCCGCAGAACAAAAAAAATATCAGACAATTTTTAGGAAAGGCTAATTTCTACCATAAATACATACCGAGTTCCACTCGGCTTCTGGAACCGCTACATGCATTACTACGAAAAGGAGTAGAATTCGAATGGTCCGCTGATTGTGAACGGGCCTTCCAAAAAATTAAAAATTATCTTTGCTCAGAGCCGATTCTCGGGATTTACAATCCGAAATTAGATGTTATTATTCAAACAGACGCAAGCCTCGAAGGTGTAGGGGCAATATTGAAACAGAAACAACAAAATGGAGATGTGAAACCGGTGGCGTATTTTTCAAAAAAATTAAATAATGTACAAAAAAAGAAAAAGGCAATATATTTGGAGTGTTTGGCGATCAAGGAAGCCATCCGCTATTGGCAACACTGGTTGATTGGAAGGAGGTTTACAGTCTTCACTGACCATAAACCCCTTGAAAATCTGAATATAAAAACCAGAACGGATGAGGAACTTGGGGACTTGACTCTCTATTTATCGCAATTTGATTTTAACATAAAATACACCCCGGGATCAAAAAACCAGGAAGCTGATTGTTTGTCTCGAAATCCAGTCCTAGAAGCAAATAATGAAAATGAAAAAGAAATAAAAACAATGAACCTTATAACTATCGAGGAATTACGGAAAGATCAAAATAGTATGAAAAAAGAAAATCTCAATAATTATAAATTAATATCGGAGTCAGGGATAAAAATGATAAAAATCAAAAACAAAAAAAAAATATTAATCTCTTCTACACTAGCAAAAAAATTAATAAGAATATGCCATATAAATTACGGTCATATAAATAAAAATCAAATAAGAAATATGTTAGGAAAATATTACTATATTACAAAACTCGATCAAATGATTGAAAATCTGATTTCGGAATGTAAAATATGCATAGAAAACAAAACGAGAAAAGGGGCAAAACTGGGACTTTTCTCCCAGTTAGGCCCAGCAAAAAAACCCTTAGAAATAGTATCCTTAGATACGATTGGAGGATTCGTCGGTAACAATTCCACAAAAAAATATCTCCATCTTTTGATTGATCATTTTACTCGTTTCGCTTTCATTATAACATCCACAACTCAAAAACCAAAAGATTTTATACAACTTGTGAACAAAGTTGCAAATTTTGGCAAAATTGGTGAAATCCTAGCGGACCAATACAGCGGGATAAACTCAGAAGAATTTAAAAAACTACTCCGAAAACTAAATACAAAATTAACGTTCACAGCAGTAGATTGTCCGTTCTCGAACGGATTAAATGAAAGGCTCAATCAAACCTTGGTTAATCGCATCCGATGTAAACAAAACTCAGAACCGAACAGACCATGGCCAATGCTGGCGGAGGAGGCAGTGAAGGAGTATAACAACACTGCCCACTCCTCAACGGGCTTCTCGCCGGTACACCTGCTCTTAGGTAAAGAGTCAGAATTAATACCAAAAAAA
>NW_017274816.1:0-2452 GCF_001594065.2 Cyphomyrmex costatus | reverse complement strand
TGACAGCCATATTCTATGGAACCCCTAAAAACGGCACGGTAAATACTAAGAAGGGCTTGCGGTTGGGAGCCCCACCAGACTCCTGTCAAAGCGGACATAACCCTGATGATTTTTCTGCCTTTGTCAATCAGGTAATTTAGATGAGCTTTACCTGATAACTTTCTATCGAACCAAATACCTAGGAATTTATACCTTTCAACAACGGGGATATCGCAATCGCCAACCGATAAGGGCTTAAAATTCGGAACAGATCTTTTATTGGTAAAAATCATACACTGCGATTTAGTAGGAGAGATATCCAAGCCCCTGGTGCGGAGATAGGAAGAGATGGAGTCAAGAGCTGTCTGAGTAGCGTTAACAGCTAAGTCCAAAGCGACATTGGAAGAGAAAATGACAAGGTCATCCGCATACATCAGAACAGAAGTCTGATCTCCAAAACAGGAGCCAATATCATAAAGGTAAAGATTAAATAAAATAGGGCTAAGAATAGAACCCTGCGGAGTACCTCTATGAGTATTAAGAGGAGAACCGAGCTTGCCATCAGTGACAAAAAAGAGGTGTCTCTCTGTGATAACATTTTGTATAAATTTACATATTTTAGCTGGAAGATTAAGCTTTCTCAGGATGTCAAAAAGGATAGAGGGAATCACATTGTCAAAGGCACCAGCGATATCAATAAAAACGCATGCCGTATATTGCCCAGATAGAATAGCAGCGTGGATACTATTAGAGAAGGTGATGAGATTGTCAGCGCATGAGCGAGACTGACGAAAGCCAAACTGAAAATCAGGCAAGGCAAGGTTCGATTCGATAAACCATTTCAATCTGAGATAAATAATTTTTTCCATACACTTGAGCAGGCAGGAAAGCAAAGAAATGGGTCTTACACCATTGCCAGAAGGTTTGGGAATAAGGACAACAAGGGATTGTTTCCATTCATCCGGAATGACACCAAAGTCGAGAAAGCCGTTAAAAATTTTTACCAGGGCATCTTTATAGTGGTCTGGAAAAGAAGATATAAAAGCATAGCTGACCTGATCAAGGCCCGGAGCAGAGACTTTTTTGAAACTCTGTATAGACAGGTCAAGCTCGCGTCTAGAAATAGGAATATCAATTTCAGAAATTAGATTCCAAAAATTTAGCAGATCTTCAGATAACATAACAGAAAGAGAAGGATAAGCGTTAGGCAGACATGACGGAGGACAGAGCTTTTCGATTGCGCTACTACAGGCCGAAACCAAATCAGCCGTACAGTCAGGACGAGGAGCAGAATTAAGATTTTTGTTTTTGAAAGATTTAACAAGAGACCAGAGCTTAGTTGAGGGGGTGAGATGATTAAAACTAGAGCAAAAATTCTTCCAGCTGCGCCTCTTTTCCTTACGTAGAATCTTAGTGGTAGACGCGCATTGTTTCTTATATGCTAAGTAATTTTCCCAAGAGGGAAAGCGCTTATAAGTGGAGGTGGCCGACTTTCTGGCTGCTACAGCATCGCTACAGGTATCATTCCACCATAAAGGCTGAGAATTTCGGCTGCCTAACGGACGTTGGCGAGGAGCCTTAGCCTTTGAAGGGGCGGCTAATTTAACACACTGCTTAACGCAATCTATTAAATCTTCATATGCTTTAACAGGATGATCCAGAGAAACACACGAATCAGGAAGAGGCAATCTGTTGAGAAAACGATGTAAATTATCAAGCTCCTCTTTGTTCAAATTAATTTTGTAGCAAAATCTAGAACGGACTTGAAGAGTACCATTAATTTGAATTTGCAGAGGAAAGTGATCGCTATAGCCTGAATCTAAAAGGACTTGGAAGGTACACAAAAGAGCGAAAGTAGAAGAAGTAATGCACAAATCAATCACAGAGCGCTTATGAAAAGGAGGCTGTATAAGAGTAGGATTTCCATCATTAAGAATAAAGATGTCAAGGTCGTCAACAGTTGCCAAAAGAGAGCGGCCCACACGATCAATCGTCTCGCAACCCCAGGCAGAATGGTGAGCATTGAAGTCACCTATGAAGATGTAATTAGAATAATTAATGAAGGGTTGAAACAAATCATAGAAGATATCCTGAGGAGTATCTGTATTAGAGTGTCTGTATATGTTGACAATATAAAGGGGATCTTGATCGATCGTAATACTGATACCTTGAACTTCAATGGAATGATGTTGAATATGACTAAAGTTTAAGACTTGAAAATCGATGTTTCTTTTAATCAGAATACACAGACCTCTTTGATTACAAGTAGAAATATCACTCCTGATACAAGTAAAGCCCGAAAGAGAGAAAGGAGTATGGCAATGCAGAAGAGTTTCCTGTAAACAGATCAGATCAAAATCAGAAACAAAATCAGGTAAGAGAGAGATTTTCCCTCTAAGACCTCTACAGTTCCAACTCATAAGCTTGAAGTCAGATTTAGAATTAATAATAGGGAACTGGGGCATTTTTTTTT
>NW_017274815.1:0-2448 GCF_001594065.2 Cyphomyrmex costatus | reverse complement strand
CTTGACCTTCTTGAGGGTCAAGGTCAAGGTCACTCGGAAGTCATTTGAGGCTGACTGTGTAAATCGAAACATTTACCAAAAATAGTATTTATTGTTACACATATTTAATATTACTTAATATTATTGATATAAGATAAGTTAATTTTATTATTTAATATTTAAATACATTATTGATATGTTAAATTTTAACAGAAATTTTAACATCAAATCTATAAATCTGATGTGACTTCAAATATTAATAAGAAGGAAAATTTTTTAATTTATTATTGGTGGCTCAATCGCTACAATTCGAGTCATCGGGGCGCGAGCGCTCGAGGCGCGCCGCCCCTGAAGCGATAGCGCACAGTGAGGCCGAATGAAATTTCGTATTTCAAAAAAGTCTACAATCTCGAAATTTGAACCGACTTCGATGAATTTTTTTTTAATGGAAACTAATTAAATTTAAAACAAGTTTGTCTAGCCAAATATTTGTTTTTTGCTTCTCTTTTTTATTAAGTCGTACATAAAGAAGTTAGAAAATGTTCGAAACAGTAACTCGTTTAATATGACATTTAATATATGGTATGTAACATCAAATGTTGATAACATTCGAATACGAAAATAATGTTTAGAAAGCCATAGAAACTAACATAATCACTAATCTTACCTTAACAAACAAAATTAATTAAAATTGTTCTAGATCTAGTTTTTAATAAACAAAACTGTATTGAGCAACACTAAATTTTTTTATTTATTTTTTTATATTTTATATATTAGGAGTATAAATAAGCTTCCGCCGGTATTTCATCAAAAATTGGACATTTATAAATGAACGGTACCTAATGTTTCATTCGAAGTATTGTCCATCGCTAGCCACTACTTTTTTCCATCTTTCTGGTAATTGGTGGATTCCACGTCGAAAAAACAAAAAACGTCGAAACTACATTCTTTGTCTTCGACGTCAAATTCACCGTTTTTAAACTTTTGAAACCACTCACGGCAACTTCTCTCACTTAAGGCAGCCTCACCATATGCTTCGACAAGCAATCGATGCGCCTCAGCTGCAGATTTCTTCAAATTAAAGAAGCTCCGGCAAATGACGCTTATTCGGCTCAAAACTCGACATTTTCACACGAAGAAAGATATATGATGGTGATACAAAATCGCTAATATTTCAAGGTTATGTTGTTGCTAGATGTCCAACCTTACGATATGACGTTTTGCAGCAGACAATTTTAACCATAACATACTGGTGGCGCCATCTTTTCTCAAACGGTGGAAACTTATACACCTAATACTTTTTTGGTATTTACTTTTTATATTATTTATTATTTACTCTTTACATTATTTATTTGTATATATTTTTTTTATTTAATTTTTTCTATTAATACAAATTACTGTCTGGATGAAAATTTTCCAACCTCTTTATGTACGATTTAATAAAAAAAGAGAAACAAAAAAAAACAAATATTTGGCTTGACAAACTTTCTACAAATTTAATTAGCTTCCATTTAAAAAAATTCATCAAATTCGGTTCAAATTTCGAGATTGTAGCCTTTTTGAAACATGAAATTTTATTCGGCCCCACTGTGCGACGCTTGCCTGGCACCGGCGCCCGCCCGGCGAGAGTTCCGACCGCAGCCGCTTGAGGGCCATGCGGTTGAACGTTAACTCGCAGACAAGATCACTCCGCACGAGTATAAGGTACCGCAAGCGAGCTCCATCAGGGCACAGTATATCCAGTAGCGCAACTCTCTGTCGGCCCCTTTGATGTTAGAGTTACACAAAATGGAGTGTTACACAGCATGCGCGAAATGAGCAAGATGCCCAGTCGCGCCATCTAAACTTCTTTCTCACTTGCTCTTTACTCTCCATCTTTCCATCTTTTCCTAGCTACTTTAGCTTATTTATATGTACTATATCAAATTAATCTAAATGTTGTAACGATGCACCCCTCATGCATCGTTCCTGGCATGTATAATCAGCCGGATGCCGCTGCACCGCCTCGCGGCGCAGCGATGAGGGCGCATAGCGTCCGAAAAAGTAACAAAGCATAATTCACAGGATCAAGCAGCAGCGACCGAGGACCACCGAACCCCGCCGAATTCGTTCGGCCCACATAGACCCCCATCGCTCGATATTCTTACTTGTCGCGAAACATTAAAAGCGACGAGAAAACGCGAGACCAAACAGAACAAGACGAACGCGGCAATATGAAACGTCGCGCTCATTAAAAATGAGAACATTCCGCTTCCAGATCCGCTCCGATCCTCTTATCCGAAATCCTACGAAGACTTACTAGAGCCGAGAAAACCGAGCCAGAGAGTACTCTAGCCCGATCGAGCGTTCTCGATAGGCTGCCAAGTAAGTCTCCTATAGAAGACACCGGTAGGCGAAAAAAGGGGATAGAGAGTGCTCTACCTCTGTCGGGCGTTCCCGACAGCCGACCCGGTGCGTCAAACAACACTC
>NW_017274814.1:0-2438 GCF_001594065.2 Cyphomyrmex costatus | reverse complement strand
TACCGTAAAAAGGGGTGATAAGCGCCGGCGGGGTGTTAAGCGCCGAAACTTGTTTTCGATTTCAAATTCAAATTTCGCGCCCACTGTGCGCTATAGTTCTTCGTTCGACCGCTCAAATTGTACCATTAGGATGTCGGCAACACTGTTTAAGAGCTATTATGACAAAAGCAAATGTTCTTTAGCAGCAGCGCGTGAATGAAGAAACATAGTTTTTTAATCTTTTTGCAAATAAGCATAACATTATATTGCCAAGGTAAGTTTCAATGTCTTTTTTTATAAGTGACGTACAGTACGCGACAGTGCATTTATCTGTGATGAGTTTGTAATCTCAATTATAATTTTAACGTTTGAAATCGTCGAGATTTTTTTATTCAAGTGAAAAAAGTAACTATTTGAGGGTGTGCGAGGTGTTAAGCGCCACATTTATTAACGTATTTTTTAGTGAAAACATTTATTAAATATTTTTTTTTGGACTAAAAGAATAAAATAATGTGTTCTACATTAGATGCCTCGAACCTACAAAAAAATTCCTGGAAGAAGACATAGAAATACTGTGAATTTGACACAATTTGAGAAAGCTGTTGAAGCTGTCAAGAATGGAATGTCTCGACGAATGGCAGCAAAGGAATTTAATATTGACAGAACTGTTTTACAGCGGAGAATGAAAGAGAATACTGTAAACTTACATCCTGGACCTACATCTGCGATATCGCCAGCAGTAGAACAAATGTTCGCGAACCGTTTATCGCTATGTGCTGATTGGGGCTATCCTTTCGAACTCAAAGAAATACAAACAATAATTGCCAACTACCTCCAATCAAATGATATTAAAATTCCTAAATTCATAAACAATGTTCCTGGCATTGATTACGTAAAGGGCTTCATTAAGCGTCATCCAGAATTATCACACCGCTTCGCAAGAAATATTAAACGATCCAGAGCAGCTGTTAATTATGACTGTCTTAAGTCATTTTTTGAAAACATTTTCTCCGAACTCGAAAATGTTCCTCCTGAAAACATTTTCAATTACGACGAAACAAATTTTACCGATGATCCAGGCATAAAAAAAGTTGTATGTCGTCGAAAAGCAAAATATGTGGAACGTGTATTGAATTCGACAAAATCGTCGACTTCTGTAATGTTCGCAGTCAATGCAGCTGGCTTTTTGTTACCGCCATACATTGTTTACAAAGCCAAACATTTATATAATACATGGCTCAATGGTGGACCCACAGGAACCCGCTACAATCGTTCGCAAAGCGGCTGGTTCGACAAGGATTCATTTATGGACTGGCTTGAAACAATAATTATACCGCATCTCCGTCGCCTCGAAGGTGAAATTGATATTTTTCATACCTAAAATTTATTAATCTTTTTGTCTTTCAGGTAAAAAATTCATCATTGGAGATAATTTGGCTGCTCACATTTCATTGAAAGCCATCGAAGCGTGTGAAATTCATAACATTCACTTTATTTTTTTGCCATCAAATTCGACTCATTTATTGCAACCACTTGATGTGGCCGTTTTTGCTTCATTCAAAAGCAATTGGAGGGACATACTTCTAGAATGGAAAAGAGGTCCAGGGCAGAATGAAGCTACACTTCCAAAAGTTTTTTTTCCTTCATTGTTAAAGAAAATGTTGGAAAAAATTGGCCTTGAACGGGTTAATCAGAATGTGAGAAGTGGATTTCGAAAATGTGGAATATTTCCACTAAATCCTAATGAAGTCTATGCCAGATTGCCTCCAGGTTCTTCAAATGATCAGTCGACTGATAATGTCGACGACGTTTTCATCAATTATCTCTCAACATTGCGTGCTCCACCTACTACTTCTGAACGAGGGAGAAAAAAACGTCTTTCAACTGCGCCGGGGAAAAGCGTTTCAGCAGAGGAATTGAATGATCCACTTCCAGGTCCATCCAATTTTGCTACTGTCACTCCATCTGCAACACAAAATGCTACGCGAAAAAGGGGTCGGCCACAGAAGTATAAAACTACACAGAATGCTGCCGCCTGCCCTAGACGCAAAAATGCAAGACGAAATTGTCGCTCAGATTCCACTGTTCAGTCCGACGACGCACTGTTTTCGTCCTCTGATTCAAATTGAATTTAGTTTAAATTTAAGGTTAAGATTGTACAAAATGATACATTTACTTATTCTAATAAAAAATAATTAAAATAGGGCTTAAAAATATTTATTTTTATCAATTTTCTGCAACTGGCGCTTATCACCCCATTTTGACCTTTCTAAAAAATCGACGTTTTTCTAATAAAAAACGTATTTTCACTATCAAAATCCATAATTTTTTTGTATGTTTTTCAAATAGAGGTACACAATAAGTACTAACCGGTATTTTTTGGACCTTTGCTGTAGCAAAACATAGTAAGATTTTCATCTGAAATTTTTTGGTGGCGCTTATCACCCCTTTTTACGGTA
>NW_017274813.1:0-2438 GCF_001594065.2 Cyphomyrmex costatus | reverse complement strand
CTCTCTCTCTCTCTCTCTCTCTCTCTCTCTCTCTCTCTCTCTCTCTCTCTCTCTCTCTCACTTCTTTCAGCTGGATATTAAGCTTTGCGCTTTAGCCTTGCACTGTGTACATATATCGTATTTTTAACCGTAATAACATTTGTACATAAGTAGAATCAGTTCCCTGATACCAGCGCACTTCTAATGTCGAACAGTACAAATATTGTTAGTCTCGAAAGTATACATGGTAAATTTTCGCAATATGTTTACAATTCACCGCAATTTACTCTCTCTCTTTCTCTTTCTTACACTCACTCTCTTTCTCTCTACGAACTTACATTATTAATCATTATTTTTTTTCCCGTTTTCACCTTTTTAGTTCTTTTTTTTTTTATTAGACACTGCTGAAACCATTTGTTATCTTTTTAAAGGTGATTCTCGAAGCGAGGCGGCGCTGCAAACCTCGGCGCAAAAGCAAAATTTGTCTCACACAGTAGAAATCTACAATATGATAAAATATTTTTTTAAAAATTAGTGAGACTTCTGCTTTATATCTTATTGAAATTGTTTCATAGTGAAAAACGTTTGATGGTTTTCTCTAGGAAAAAAAGAACATGTTCACAAAACTTACCTAATACTCCTCACAAAAATGTCTTCTTATAAATAAGAAACTTTTCTTATGATAGGTCTGAAAATATTAATATTGTGTAGTGTTATATAAGAAAAATGAACGGCGTATAAGCACAAACATTCTTAAAGTACTTACAACTCGGTGCAGCTGAGGATTCAAATCTTTTTTGTATCTGATCGTACGTGAATTTAACAAAAGCGTCATACTGTTCGGAGAGCTTTAAATGTAAGATCTTATCGTACTCTTCTCGGATTTGCGTTTCTTGTTCCTTGAGCATTCGCTCACAGATCAAGCCAACCTATAACATCAATCTCATAGACATATCAACAAAATCTAAACTTTTACTTGTAACGATCGATATTTATCTCTAATGAAGAATCCCAACTTTATACAGATCATTCCAGCAACATTGCAAACATTACAGCAATGTTCCTACAAGTTTCTGTGCTATATGGGAACATAAACAAAAGGTAGATGTATGTATTTACTATTGAAATATGCAAACAATTAGAAGATTTTACCTGTCTAAATGTGAAAAGTGGTTTTTCTTTTCCACTAGTGTTATGACTAAAGAGAGTTAAAGAAGAGCCAGATGGGCCGGTAGGACTTGAAGGTCCTTCCATATCTGATGAATCGCCACTGTTCGTTTGAGACTGAAAGTGCAATTGTTTACGTCGCTGCAATCTGCGGATTTCTTCTCTGATGTTGGCCGCCATCTTTTCTGTATAAACAAATGTGTATTTTTTATAATAAATTTTTTTAATAATTTCTATTTTATGGTCAATAAGTCTTGTAACAAAATATATTTATGTAAAAAAATATTTAAATTAAAAACTTAAAATCTTTGCCTAGATTAATACTGAAGAGTGATTTGGTGAAAATAACAAACTTTCCAACAGAGCTTGTTTCTTTTAGATTTCATTTATATTGAATATTTATATTTTATAATTATTAATACAATTATGTGATTAAAATTAACACGATTTATATAAAACAATGTCCGTGTTAATGTAAATTTGTAAAATATTTAAATCTTTTTTTTAAGTATTTAAATGTATATTATACATAAAACTTAAATAATTTTTTATACAAATAGAATAACTAATTTGTATAATATTATATTAAGCTTTTAAGGCTTTCACGAGTATTTTCTTTAAAGGTGCCAAAGAGTTTGTAGGTTATTGTGATCCATTGATAATTCTAACGTTTCGTGAACCTTGCCGTTTATTTCATCAATATGCTTCTCGCCTTGTTGAAGTAAATAGCAAGGGTCAGATAATCCGCAAGGTCTCTTTGGCATCTCCTACTATTATATAAAGAATTAATATATTACATTAAATATCATTTAGCATTGTTCAGGTATGCCACATGCTATATAATGACTTATAAGAACTGAAGAATAATTTAATGATATGCATATATAGCTGTTTCTATAAATGTACTTGTAATGTTTTTTACAACTTTAGTATATTGACTGGATTAGTTAACGTTTCTTTCTCAATTTACTATCTGCTTATTCCATTGCTTAATTTATTAACTTATTTATTTTATATTATATTGTCACAGCTGACATGTTTCAAATGGCTGTTTTTGTTTCTTCCAGTTTTTCTCAATTGTAGCTTTTGTTTTTGACTGATTACACAAGTTTAACGACTTATTCAACGGTGTACCTGAATAAATCCCTATTTTCTATCCTTTAATATATTCTAATTGTCCAATCATGATGGACATCAGCGATAACTCTCTTTCAAAAATGAAACTTCTCTTATGTGTGTGTGTGTGTGTGTGTGTGTGTGTGTGTGTGTGTGTGTGTGTGTGTGTGTGTGTG
>NW_017274812.1:0-2422 GCF_001594065.2 Cyphomyrmex costatus | reverse complement strand
TTTTCAGATATGTGGAATTTCTGGTATTGTTGGATGCATTGATGGTACATACATACCTATTCGAACACCATGTCATAAAATTAGATCCACATATGTTAATCGACATCATCAGACAGCTATTACCTTGCAAGGAATATGCGATGCTCAAAATATGTTTATTGATGTTTTTACAGGTATCTCTAGTAAAATACATGATGCTCGAATATATAAAATGTCCTTTATTCGAGAGAAAGTGTGTCAAATGGGAAATGATTATCATATAATCGGAGATGCTGCATATCCTTTATCCATAAATTTAATAACACCATATAAAGATTATGGCACTTTAAATGAAACAGAAAGAATATTCAATAAGGCATTTTGTACCGCTAGAGTAAAAATAGAAAATACATTTGGTTATTTAAAAAATAGATTTAGACAATTAATTCGTTTAGAAATGTGGTCCGTTATTAAAATGTCTAAATTCATTGTTGCTTGTTGCGTATTGCATAATTTATGTATAATTAAAGACGATTATTTAGAAAACAATTTTATAGAATATGTGGAAATATATCACGAACCAAATGAATATATACTATATTCATCCGAAGAAAGAAATGTCGGTAAACAAAAGAGAGATATGCTGGCTACTACATATATGGAATCTTTGGAACACGTTGCTATTTAAAATATTACTTTATATTATGTTGTGTTTATAAAATATACTTACAATTTATTACATGTTACAAATACGTGCACGTTCTGCGTTTGCTCGTGTATACATTTTTAGAATCTTATACATTAATTTTTAGTAATAAAAACAACATTATGTTATTTATAAGTTTTTTATTTTGACAATATTATATGTATGGTCTGCTAACAAAAATCTTCTATACATCAAGTGTAAAAATAAAATTAATAACAAACTTATTTCATGCAAATATTATGTGTCATCTTCTTGTTCTTCAAATGTTTTTTTACTAATGCATATAAAAATATCTAATAGTATTATCTCAATTTTCTTTAAATCACAGCTTTTTTAAAAACTATAAATAAACATTGTATTAAAATAAAAAATAAACATGAAAACAAAAACATATATTGTTTTTAATAACAGATAAATAATAAAAGATATTTATATTGTTAGAAATATTGAGTGCACTTATTGTGTAATGAGAACGAAAAACAAAACTTAAAATATATTTAAAAAAAACAAAGGTAAAACGTAAAACTATTTTATCAATCTACATCAACTTTTAAGTCAACATTTATGTAATTCAGTCTTTTCTCTTATATAAGTTTAATAAGTCTTTATATAGCCTGTAATAATCTTTTATAATTTATTTTTAATCCTGTTCTTTTTTTCCAAATAACGACAGCAATAAATTACATTTTTCCTTATGACGTCGATCTCGATTTACTTCAGCGGTAACAGCTATTTCTCGAAGAACTTGTTCCATATTATTAGATTTAAATCTTTTTGATTTTGGTTTTGGAGATTCCAATTTATCATTGCTTTCATCAGATTTAATGCTGTTTTCATCAGAATCAGTTATATCTTTTTTGTTAGTCTTTTCATTATATTTTATATGATTTACCCCAACTAAAACCTCTGGTTTAAGACTATCATCTAAATCTTTAATTTTTTCAAATTCATCTTCATAAGGTACTTCGGTGAGAGTATTTCCTGAGACTTGGTTGTGTAATAAAGCAGTCTTCTTCTGTTTGTTAACATTTTTAAATCTGTTTATACATTGTTCTTTAGTAACTATTTTATTAAATTGCTGGAATAAATCTTTACTTATTTGTTCAAACATAGCAGCTTTATTTTTGAAGGCTCGATATGGACCAATCTGTGGAAAATATATAACATATTGATCCAATAAATACTTGGTACTTTTTTCATCCCATTTATGTAAGAAATTACTTTCGTTACAATCTTTATCCTTTTCTTTACCAATTTCATCCGAAATATTTTTAATAGCTAAAATAATAATTAATATAAGAATTTTAATACAGTTTACATAAAGATGTATGAAAAATATTACATTTACTTTTAGTATTATAATAATATGTATGTGTGCTTGCAAGCATGGCGCTCGCGCGTGCATGTGTGTGTGTATGTGTAGGCGTGCATGCGTACATATTTATATTTTTATATATGCAGTACATGTGTATGTATAATAAAACTAATCAAACATAATACACTTACATATTGATGATGAACAAGGCATTAAACCTATTGATTGTAAATGAATTTCAGGAATAAATTTCATCACACTTTCATCTGAAAAGAAAAAAGATTTCTATTTCGTAAAATTTTTATATTTGTAATATAAAGTTATTACATTATTATACACATAATAGTTTCCTAACCTGTATCATTTATAATTTCGCATAAAATAAGATCATTGTTTTTAATAACATTTTTTCCATCATATAC
>NW_017274811.1:0-2406 GCF_001594065.2 Cyphomyrmex costatus | reverse complement strand
TGCCGACTCCAGGTGTACTCTTTTATTTGACGACAGGAGGGTTAGGTCGGGTCGAAACCGTTGAGACTCGTTGAAACTTGCAGCCGGCAGGCATACATGTGAAACCTGTTCGGGGCGTTGCCAGTGACCTTCGTGTCGTTAGAACGTGCGGACGTATTGTCGTTAGAAAAGTGCAGTGCAGAACGAAAACGATGAATGACTGTTTTATATGTACGAAGCCGCTAGGCGACGACGACGGCAACATTTACGAAGCAAAAGTGAGAGCTGTGAGAACATTGTTACGGTGTAGTGTGACAAGAAAAAAAGAAGAACATGAGCGTTTATTGGAAAACGTGACAGAAATTACGGTTCATCGTGCTTGCTACTAGCAGTACACCGATCTAAGATTATCTCTTAGTGATGTGAAAAACGAATGTGTGGAAAACGACGAGGGAGCCTGTGAAGAGTCAGGTACGGAATCAGATTTTGATTTTGCAAATACCTGTCTATTATGTGGGTTACATTTACCATCGAATAGGGAACTGCAGTTAATTTCCAGTAAGAAACGTAAGAACATAGTGACATTAAAGTGTGCGAAAACAGTGCAGAATATTCGTAAAATTCTTACGGAACGTGGCGATGAAGTGTCTTTGTCCATTTTGAAACGTGTAAATTCGTCCTCTGATTTAATTGCCGCCGGAGCTCGTTATCATTCAGACTGCAGTCATCGATATGTCTACAATAAAACGTTAACTGGTCGTCCGAAAGGTCGACCTGAAGGAAATGAAGTTGATAACGCTATGAGTGACATATATTCTTTTCTCGAGGAAAACAGTGACGAGTGTCAATTTTCTTTATCTCACCTGATGTCTAAGGTTGAAGGAGATTATTGTCCTTCCGAAAAAACGGTACGAACACACTTGAACAAGAAATACGGTGACGATATAATTATAGTGTGTTCAGAACGAGGCACAGTCGTATGTTTTAAAAATACTGGCTATAAGTTGATTTCAGACGCATGGTATACCCAAAGAGAAGAGAACGTCGCCGAAGAAAGGTTGCGTGTCGTTCGTGAATGTGCGAGTATACTCCGCGAAGATATTAGATCAGTCGTTTTTGACACGAGCAAATACCCGCCCTCAGATGATTTCCTTCAGAATGCCCAATCAGAAGTACCTACATCATTGAATGTATTTTTATCTCATTTGATAAAGAAGGGGAAACGACCTACTACGGAGAATGCCTTCCGATCATTAAATACAAAATGTACATCAATCGCACATGCCATAATAAGTGCAGTTAGGCCTCGTTCTTTTTATTCCTCAGTAAAAATAGGAGTTGGAGCATACCTGTATAAGAAATTTGGTTCCAAAACATTAATAGATATCATTTCGAATTTAGGATTTTGTGTGACATATGCGGAAGTTATAGCGTACGAAAATTCTTGCATTCATGCAGGTTCCAGTATCATTTTGGATGGGGCATTCTCACAATACATTTTCGATAACGCGGATTTTAATATTAAAACAATTGATGGGTACGGCACATTTCATGCAATGGGCGGCATACAGTGCGTAACTCCGAAAAGTTGTGTTGCTAAGGAGGAAGCAATTTCGCGTGTCACCGAAAAAAAATGTGCTGCGACAATTGCTCAGATGGGAATGATTCCGCTACTTACATACACAAATCATGCAACGGCAGGCTTGCAGAAGATCGACGTGGCTGATATCGAAGAACTACATCCACTTTCAAGCGAAATTTTGCCCAGTACATCGGACCTCTTGTGGCAGTATGGTAAGTGGGCTTGTTTAGATGGAATGCCCGGCTGGAACGGATTTATGGAAGAAGTTACTGCACATTTGCCATTCGAAATTTCTCGTATAATATTTTTTCCATTTATTAACGCACCGCCATCAGAGTATAACACGATTCTAACGTCACTGGATATTGCAGTGAAGAGAAGTGAACAATGCGGTCAAGAAGCATGCGTTGTCACATTTGACCAGCCACTGTACTGGAGAGCTCGTGATATAGTGTCAGGAGCAGATCCATCATTTGGCGTGAATAAAGTCGTCGTTCAACTCGGTGGATTCCACCTAGTGATGTCCTACATGGGATCTGTCGGTTATATAATGCAGGGCAGTGGGCTGGAGCAAGTTTTTTACAAGATGTACGCAGAAAATTGTGTACACAAAATTATGTCTGGACACGCCTATTCCAGAGCCGTTCGCGCGCATATTTTGACACATTTGGCGTTGACGAAGATAGTAATGGAGAATATAACTTTCACTGACGAAGAGCGTGATGAACTCGACAATTTGTTGAATGTTTTTGATCGTCCGTCGCTACTCTGCGGTAATGAAAACAGTTGTTGTAGCCCGCGAGTGCTACCACAATTAAGTCTCGCATTTCAGCCTAGCAACGAGC
>NW_017274810.1:0-2404 GCF_001594065.2 Cyphomyrmex costatus | reverse complement strand
TATTGATCTTAGAAATGTCTCTAAATTCAATGGCACAAACTTCCAATCCTGGAAGTTTCAGATCAAAGCCATTTTAACAGCGAATGAAATTCTTCAGATAGTCGAAGGAAAAACATTGAAACCTGAAGTAGCTGCTGAGAGGCAGATCTGGATTAAAAAGGATGCGAAAGCAATGTTCATTCTTTCGTCTTCCATGGAAAGCGAACAGCTCGATTATCTTATTACTTGCGAATCCTCAGCCGAAATGTGGACCAAGCTCTGCTCAATACACGAGCAACAGAGTGAGGTAAATAAATTACATTTAATGACTCGTTTCCATGATTACAGGATGTCAGAAAACGATTCAATAGCCAAGCACTTTGCCGCAGTGGAAGATATGGCACGTCAACTCAGAGATGTAGACGAGACAGTCTCCGATGTAACGCTAATGGCGAAAATACTTGGGAGTCTTCCCTCCAAGTATAATGCTTTAATAACTGCATGGGATAGCGTTGATCCAACAAGGCAAACGCTGGATAACCTACGGACTCGTCTTTTAAAAGAAGAAAGTCGCTTGACAATTGTGGAAGGAACAGCTAGTGCCTTGGCAGCTATGAAAGTGAGTAAATCCAAACAATCGATACAACACAAAGATAATAAAGGTAAGAAAAGCAATCTGAAGTCCTCGACTGAATGCTACTACTGTCATAAAATTGGACATTCAATCAAATATTGTCGTAAGAGATTGCAAAAACTCAAAGACGGTGAGTCCGAGTCAAAAGACAAGAAACAAGCTACAAGTGCTTTTTATGTAGATTCCGATTTTGATAATTCTGACCGTAAGAATCTATGGTTTCTAGACAGTGGTGCGTCTTGCCACATGACATTTAATAGGAGTTGGTTTCATGAGTTTACAGAATCAAGTAATAATTTTGTCTCACTTGCCGACCAAGGTTTGCATGAGATCAAAGGCAAGGGCACGATTTTGATCAAGAGACAGGTCCATGGTACCTGGCACGATGGCAGACTTGAAGATGTTCTTTACGTTCCAACGATGAAGAAAAATTTATTCTCAGTAGGAGCGTGCACTAGAAGAAGTTATACTGTGGTTTTCTCAAACGATCATGTGAAGATCAGCCTTGATAATGATGTACGAGCAGTGGGAGTAATCCAAGACAACAATCTTTACAGGATGCTTTTCAAGGTAATCTCAGCTCATGAAGCAAATTTATCATCAACTCCCAACATTCCATTATGGCACGCTAGACTAGGACATATTGGGTACAAATCATTGTGCGAACTCCACAAACAAGACATTCTCCAAATCAAAATGTCTCGGAGTAATGTATCAATTTTCTGTGAGGCTTGTCAGTATGGTAAATTGCATAAATTACCCTTCAGTAAAGCAATTCCACCAAGGAATTCAAGACCAGGCGAGTTTATTCATTCGGATGTCGGTGGTCCAATGCAAGAGCCTTCGATCGCAGGTTCGAGGTTCTACGTCAACTTCAAAGATGACGCATCTGGTTTCAGACACGTTTATTTTTTGAAACACAAATCAGACGTGTTTGAAAAATTCAAGGACTTTCATGCAATGATCATTAATAAATTTCAACGTTCAATCAAGACACTAAGGGTTGACAATGGCACCGAATACATCAACGAAAGAATGGATCAGTATCTCAAAGCTCATGGAATACAAATTGAAACAACAGCCCCAGACACACCTCAACAAAATGGCCGTTCCGAAAGAGATAATAGGGCCATAGTTGAATCAGCACGAGCAATGCTACATTCAAAGAATCTACCGATTCAGTTGTGGGCTGAGGCTGTGAATTGTGCTGTACATATTTTAAACAGAGTACCTTCCAGACGGCTTCAAGGAAAAACGCCATTCGAAATCTGGACAGGTATGAAGCCAGATATATCTTATTTTAAGATTTTTGGCTCTGAGTGCTTCGCACACATTCCTAAACAGCATCGTAAAAAATGGGATGCTAAGTCCAAAAAACTTTTGTTCGTTGGATATGATAAAGAATCATCGAACTACAGACTTTATGATTCAACGACTAGAAGAATTTCAATATCGAGACATGTAGTCTTTAATGAGCAAGTTGATACAAGAATTGCCTTAATTGAAGAAAGTGAAGTCTTCTTCCCACTTGAAGAAAGAAATGATCAGAACATTCAAGATGTTACTGAAGACAGATGTTCTTCATCAACTCCGAGTATTTCAACGGACGATGCCTCAGCAGACGAATATGACTCTTGTTCCACATCTCAAGAGGAGGAATCACCGACTTCCACAAAGAAGGGACCTGAACTCCGCGATAGAAGAGAGATAAGGAAACCAACCAGGTATGAGGCACACCTGTCAGAAATCATGGAACCACAGACGTTTCAAGAAGCTGTGACAAGTCAGTAC
>NW_017274809.1:0-2399 GCF_001594065.2 Cyphomyrmex costatus | reverse complement strand
AAATATTTTCTTGATGTATGTAATATTTTAATTGGAATTAAAAATCTGTTTCATCGACATCGATTAAGTTCGGCCGTCTCTCCAGCATCGCCTTTAAATATTGGAGAAAAAAGTTTTTAAATAAAAATATTAGTAAGAAAATAAATTATGTTTTGTGGATCAAATAGACACTTAAAAGACAAATAGGGTTAAATAAATCACGCAATTTGTCAAATTGTATCAAAGATCCGATAATCAATCATATGTGTTCATCAAATGGAGATCATATAAAACGGAGATAGCCATAGCTAAATTTTCAAGATACACAGTTTCGCCTAACTTCACTCGTATCAGAAGTTTCGTCGAGTGTTCGCAGAGAAGGACGAGATGATCGTTCGCGTTTCTGCCGCGGCGCGTGACAAATCGCGAGCCGCGAAACCGTTTCGCGGCGACGACGCAACTATTCCATTAAAATTCGCAGCGGTGGCGGCGGCGGCGAACGATAACGACGTCGGAGGTACAGCCGGGGCCGCACTCCGCGTCGCGGCGTCATTGTCGTCGCCGTCGTCGTCGGCGACGGCGCCGACTAAGCGCACCCGCGAAAGTTTCGTCCGTCGCGATGCGCGACGTGACACGTCGCGGTGCCGCTTCAACCGTCGGCGAGATTATATGCGGAATCCGTATACCTCGACGATAAACGGGTTTCTATAGGCTCGTGCGAAATACCGGGTGGCTTGACAAGAGCAATTTATCATGCTCGATCTGTATTTGCATACGTCGTCGGAGAGCCCCGTCGCTCATGCCCGCCGCGACATCACATAGTCGAGTGCCTTTTGAAATTTGCGTGTTTGCGAATACGAGGCTCTATCTCTCTCTCTCTCTCTCGGTCTCTTTCATTCCCGCGTGCCTCCCGCCTTTTCCGCCTTGTCCCACCTTCGTACACACACGGCGATCGCCCTCTGAACTCGACGAAGCCTCCCTCCTCTTTCTCTCGCTCCGCAGCCTCTCTCGTCGCTTCAAACGTCCCCGACGAATGCCTGCGAGCTTCTGTTCGAGACAAACGATGCGCGAGATATGAATTCGTGCGCGCGGGACTTAACTGATCGTTTCGAGGGACACTCGCCCGATCTGCCGCGCGCGTTGGTAATCGCATAGGACACTTGCCGGACACGCTGAAAGAGGTCCATCTATATTCTATAGCGTGCGTCCGTCTGTGGTGCTGAGAGAACGCTCGGCGACCCGTAAATTTCAGTTACGCGTAGGTGCCGTATTTGATTCTCATCAGACGCGTTTAGCCGTCCCTCATTCGCACGGGTGAAGCGATGAGCGGTGCGATGAACCAACTTGGAAAACGATGAACAGACAGGTTAACTTGGGTAGATCATATCGGGACTATATTTCACATTTCCGTTTACACCCGAGCGACCTTAGGCCCCTTCTTCTACCTTCTGCTCTGCAACGCGACCAGAACGTCCAGTTCTCTCTCTCTCTCTCTCTCTCTCTCTCTCGGTCCAGAATATATACGAGAGCTCGAAGCTTTAGGGCCAGTGATGGTCACGCCTCTTTCTCCAAACGGCCGCCAGGCGCAATCCTCGATACAGATAAGTCATGTCCATCATTTTTCAACACTCGTGCGATTCTCCTAGGCCTCCCTCCCCCAGGACTTCCCTCTTTCAACGGTCACACCGCGGGCAATATCGGACGGGCGAGCGCGCAACGGTGACGATTTCTCATCGGCCGGACTTTTCCAGCGGCGCGAGTTTTATCTCGCGCTTCCACCCTTAATTTGATTAATCGACGAGGATCTTGACCCTCCGCGCCGGCATTAATCACCGGTCCGGTCGTATGCATACATGGCCGCGGCATTAGGAGCGCGCCCCGCGCGCCGCGTCCGGAGACGCGCGACGATCTCTCGCCATTTGTTAGAACTGCTTGTTTAGAGAAGAAGCTTTACACACTCGACCGGCTCTTCCGCCTCGGTGCGCGGATATTAATGGCGGATTAATTCGGCGGAGGTATACGTCCTCGATGTTACGTGAGAGACTCGTACTAGTTGGGCTCGCGGTGTCTCCCCGTCACCTGCCCGCGATCTTTTCGGTTGTCACGCCCAGGAAGAAGATCGATATTCTTTTTTTTTTTAATTACAATAATTACGTTTTGCTTTCTTCCTCTTATAGAGGGGACCCCTTACATTTTATAAGAAAATATGATCAATCGAAAAAAAAATTTCAGCAAATATTTATCCACATATAGTAAAGCGCAAGTTCGGGCTTTCGTCACGGAATCGTAAATCATGATGCGTTAAGCCCGTGTCACACTACGGACTGTGGACGCGGATCGGATTGAGATTGCGGATCGCGCAACGGAATTCGGCCAATCAAGACAAAGCAGCTTTATCTCGATTGGCTGAATTCCGATGC
>NW_017274808.1:0-2376 GCF_001594065.2 Cyphomyrmex costatus | reverse complement strand
TACTTTTATGTCATAATTGACGTTATTTGTACCAAAAATTCACATCATTATCACGTGACCTTGCTAGCTGGGTTGATGCGCACAGTTCACTGCTGTTATACTTTGTTAATTTACTCGCTACGGGTGCGCATTGGTTGCTTACATAGAAGTAATTGGGTAAACAATAAGTGATTTATGTGTCTCGTGAACATCATATCAAATGATAAGAGTCGATCGACATGTCACGGAAAATTTGGAAAGATAGATGCATTAATCCGTATGAAGATGAAGGTGTGGCTCATCATACAGGTACAAATTTTCGAAAAATATCAGAAAATTTATTGAAAGCAAAACCTTATTTACCGAAAAATTCTGTGGTCTGTAATGACTGTAGATTGCAACGCTTTGCTAAAAAAGCAAAGATGATAACTGAAAACAATACTAATATAAGTGCCGATGATGTGCAGTGTACTGAAAATGCGCCATCAACTGTTGAAGATAACTCTTCAACAACGCGACTACTCGAGTTAGAAGAACTTCTTCAAGGATTAAAAGATGCATTTTCATCTTTAGAAGGCAATGATCCTATGAAGATAAAGATTTTGACCATTTGTCCAAAATCTTGGGGTATTAGGAAAATTGCCAGAGAATTTAACACGACGACGTACTTAGCAATGAAAGCAAAAGAACTGAGGTCTATTAAAGGAATTTTAGCAGATGCAACTGCAAAACGCGGTAAAACCCTACCGGAAGAAACTAAGAAGAAAATAGATGATTTTTACAACGACGATTCAAATGGTAGACTACTGCCTGGAAGGAAGGATGTAGTATCGGTTGCAATCAATGACGTACGTGTGAAAGTGCAAAAACGCTTACTATTGATGGGTCTTAATGAGCTCCATGAACTCTTTATTCAATCGTATCCCACGAAGGTCATTAGTTTCAGTGCTTTCGCGAAACTCCGTCCGCCCCACTGTATTCTGCCTGGAGCTAATGGAACGCACTGTGTATGTGTTTGCACAATTCACGAGAATTGCAAATTGATGTTAGATGCAATAAATGTAGCCAAATTGACTGAACAGTTAGAGAGTCCTATTAATAACTACAACGATTGCGTGCAATCGATTGTATGCAAAAATCCAACATCCGATTGCTTTTTGGATCTGTGCGACCAGTGTCCAACAGCGGACAATATTTCGCATCTTTTAACTGAAGCTCTGAGGAATGCATCCATAGATGAAATTGAATACAGTGCATGGATAACAACTGGTAGAGCAACACTGCAAACTATCAAAGCTGATGTTAATGATTTTGTTGCTGAATTTTGCACAAGGCTACAAATTCTTAAACCACACTCATTCATCGCCAAGCATCAATCACAGTTCATTTCCGAAAAGAAGACTGAGCTCCGTGACGACGAAGTTATTGTCATGTTTGATTTCTCGGAAAATTTTGCGTACGTTGTACAAAACGCATCCCAAGCGTTTCATTTTAACAATGAACAATGCACTGTATTCCCGGTCATCTATTACTACAAGGATAAATCAGAGCTGAAACATAATTGTTGCGTATTCTTGTCAAATAGTGTAAAACATGACACAGCTGCCGTTTACACGATTCAGAAGCAACTGATCCCTGAAATTAAAAAAACCGTGCCTAAAGTGAAGACATTAATCTACATGACAGACGGGGCCAAGCAACATTTTAAAAATAAATATCAAATGGCGAACCTCATTAACCATAAAGATGATTTTGGTCTTGATGCAGAATGGCACTACAGTGCCACTGCGCATGGAAAAAGCGGATATGATGGCCTTGGTGCCACGTTTAAAAGGGAAGCGTACAGGGCCAGTCTCATGGCTAAGCCTTCGCAAGCATTGCTAACATCAGTCGCACTTTTCAATTGGGCAAAAAATCACTTTAAAAAAATTAACATTTTTTATTTCAGCATTGTGGATCACGATAAATCAACGAGACATTTAAATAAAAGATTTAATTCGGCGATTCCAGTTCGAAACATTTTGAAACTTCATTCCTTTAAAGTGGTGGCACCAAATACTTTATGTGCCAAAAGATTTTCAAATGACCAGCGTGGAGTAGAAATTCAATTAAAATGATGGGAATGCTGAAAAGAACTTGTTTCTTCGGCGCTTGTACTCCGCCATATTGGATATAATGTCAAATACTTAATAAGCACAATATAAAATTTTTTTCACAATTTATGTATTTATTATCATTGATTCATTTCTTTCTTCTCTTAGTTTTTTCCACTCCAGCCTCCCTAAAAAGCCGCCATCTCAGTTTTTGCGAAAAGCCCAATGGGATTTTGAAAGTATATCTCAACGAGCAATTTAAGCCCTCACTTGTTAAAATCGGCTTAAATTTGTGATGGACAGA
>NW_017274807.1:0-2374 GCF_001594065.2 Cyphomyrmex costatus | reverse complement strand
CACCGAAAAAATCGTATTCTGCATTTGAGAATAATTCCGTTTAATGCTGTTCTCTAATCGAATATTCTAAAACATTTAGAATATTCCTCTATAAATATATCTTGTTTAGAATAATATTTAAAATAAAGAAAATATTCTAAAACATATCGACACTTGGTCAACAAATGATACTCGCTTTCGTGTTTACGCATGCGTAAGCCCGCGCATATTACGTATATTTACCATATCGTGTCCTGACATGTTCGCGAGTTCTGTGTCCTGAGTATACACTACAGTGTTAGTTATTGTGAAAAGAAATGGAAGAAGTTGAAACGTGGCTGCTTCAGCACAATTTACCAGAACTGATCAGTCGTTTTGAGAGTAAGTACGAATTGGAATTTTTGTATTAATTGGAATGCAAGTGTACGCATCATGTACATATTACGCATGCATGTTGTTAGTTAAATTGGCTACGTTCAACGAAAAAAGCAGTTCAGTGAGCACTCAGTATCCGGTGTTAGTCCATTTTTATTTAAAAATCATTGTAATCAATGTTTTAAAATGCGAATACAGATCTCTAATTGGTTTATAACCTTAAGACGATCATAAATATAAGAATCGGCTATGAATATCAGCCAATGATTTTTTATTATGATTTGTTTCTACTTAGGAAAGAATCAAAAACAAGAACCAATATCATATTAAAGAATACTGAGCCTCTAGCTTTTTCTACTGAATGCAGCCATTGTTGAGTGAGAAAATATGTATTGTTGTTTGTGTTGAAATTTGTTGCACATGTAATTGTTTGCTGTAGAAGAAAAAATAAATTCAATGCGAAGATTAAAAGTTCTCACACAAGATATTATTAGAGAGCTTGTCCCAGAAGTTGGCCTTCGAGCAGATTTCGAAGACTGTTTGTTTAATTTAAGAAAAGAAGACGTATCTCCCTCTTTCAAAGAGAGAAAAGAAAAGGTATTATATATTATGCATAAATATATGGGTTTGCATTTTAATAAACATCTTGATTCATGTTTTAAAAGTGAAGATTAATGTTGATTAATGTTTATTTTGTTTTAATTGATCCTTTAATACAATTTTTTAAATTATTTAACTAAGAGTTTACTGATTAAAACAAGAATAATTTTTTAACACTATGTATAATATATTCATTGTAACGTTCTCTTAGCAGATTATTTAAACATGATAAATTTTTTATCACGCATTCCATTTATTTATTTACCATGTTTAAATAAATAAATCTGTTATGTGATTATTTAAATAAATAAATCTGTTATGCTAATATATAAGATTCAACAATTTTATTTTACTTAATGAACTTTTTTTATTTAAAAAATATCTCAAAATAGTACAAAACTATCAATTAAAACAAAGTAAATATTAATCAACATCCTTACAACATAAATGGTCTTCGGCAAAATATCCATTTATAAATATAATAAATAAATAATTACAAATACATTGTTATTTCTAAGTTTCTATACATCGATAAATTTCTAAAAATTCTTTTGTTATAGATTAGTGTGCAGAATCTTACAGATACTGATGAAAACCTAAATGAGAATTTCTTGTTAACTGTTAACAATAGTCGGTTTGTAGATGAGCTAGGAAACTTACTTCCCGTATTGCAAGTCGAGTCATGTAAAGAAACTGATCAAGTAAGAATTAGTAAAAAAAAATAATCATCTAGCATATAGTATCTGACTGTGTTCAAGCTATTTCTCTAAGTTAATAATGATACATGATATGGCTCTTTGTAATTTTTTTAAAAAGTAATATCAGTTTTGAGAAATTTTATACTAATCTAGTGTGGTAAGCAATATATCAGATAGCTTTTTTATGTTGAATGCTCAGTAGATTGATGGCATGATACTTTTCGTTTTGCTATAATTTGTATTATGTTTTTTCTGGGTCAGAAGAAAGGGCCAACAGCAAAAAATCTGGAAATTGAGAGCTTCACAGATTCCAAAACTAGGAGCTCTACATCTGATACTGACAACGAAAGCGAATACTCAACATCTAGTAGCAAGAGGAGATTAAAGTCAAATTTCAAGTCAAACAAACGTTTGGTCAAAAATCTGGAAACTGAAAGCTTTACAGATTCTAAAACTGGAAGCTCTATATCTGACACTGACAATGAAAGCCAACACTCAGGATCTACTAGCAAAAAAAATAAAGTAAAGTCAAATCGTAAGTCAAACAAACTTTTGGCTTCTTTTAAAGCCCTTGACCACTTGAAAAAACTAGTACGTATGTTCTTTCTTATTTGCTTTGCATATCTTTAATTGTTTCTTTATTTTTAATCTTTTGTCCTTTCAGGATCTTGAGACATATTTAAGAAATTATAACTTAAAATCAGAAGCAGCACTGGATAACT
>NW_017274806.1:0-2370 GCF_001594065.2 Cyphomyrmex costatus | reverse complement strand
GATAACTTGGTGGTACTCACTAATTATATTAGAACTGCTTTTTCGCAGGGAGAGCTGACTATCGCTGTCTTCCTGGATATTAAAGGGGCCTTTGATAATGTCATCCCTGCTATCTTGATAAATGATTTGCTGCAAATCGGCGTTCCGGCCACGCTTCGGCAATTCATTGCGCATCTCATCTCGGAAAGGGAGCTGTACTTTGTTTTGGACGGAGAATTGGTTGGCCCCCGTTTGACTCGTACTGGTACCCCTCAGGGCTCCACCTTGAGCCCTTTACTCTTTGACATATATCTTAGAGATATTAATGAACACCTAATGGAGGGTTGCCGCATATTGCAATACGCAGACGACATTGTTTTATATACATCTGCCAAGACAGTTGCTGAAGCCGAGAATTGCCTTCAGCCTTCACTGGATGCGGTAAGTGCCTACTTGGAGGGAAGAGGTCTGGAACTCTCTCCTCAAAAATCCACTGGTGTTATTTTCACTGAAAAAAGAATCTGGAGGAAATCAGTGTTAAACCTATCCATATATGATCAGCGTATCGTGACCTCTCCTTCGGCTAAATTCCTTGGAGTTACCTTGGATAGTGGCCTCTCTGGCAAGGAACAACTGCACGCTCTTATATCTAGAGGCAACGCCACGGCAAAAATTATATCTTCTCTGTCTGGTGTGTGGTGGGGGTCACATCCCCGTGTTCTCATCGCGGTGTATCGCGCCCTTTTCAGGAGCGCCATTGAGTATGGTTCTCAGGTTTACGCGTATGAAAGCCAATCAACACTCTTCCAGCGGTTGATGAGAATCCAGTACAAAATCATTCGGCTGGCCTTGGGTTATAGGATCTCCACGCCCATAAATGTATTGCTTTACGAGGCCAAGGAGTGTCCCCTTAAATACAGATTTAATTTTCTTACCGCCTCGTTCTTATTCAAATGTTGGTCGGGCTCCAATAACCTGGTCAAGGAGGGCATTAAGGATATGGAATGTGCTGCTGATTCCGTCGTTAAGAAGATCAAGATGATCAAATCCTCCCCCTCCTTTAATCGCTACGCGATACATCATGAGGAGCTGCAGACTGTTTTCCATTCTGAGACTTCTCCTGAATTCACCTATGATTACGAAACTTTGATTCATGAGCCGCTATGCAGGTTCGACATGAGCCGGGTCGCAAAGGACTCTCCCAAGGATATTTTTGTTTTGGAATTCAGACGCGGGACTGAAGAGCTCATTGCTCATGCGGACATTTCATTGTACACGGACGGTTCTAAGATGGGTGAAAATGGACCTGTTGGCGCTGCATTCTACTCGCCTGAAGAGGATTTTAGCTATGCACGCAGATTGCCTACAACCTTCTCTGTTTTCTCAGCCGAGGCCTGGGCTATCAGGGAAGCCTTGAAGCATGTCCTCGGTCATGGGATGAACTCTGCTATCATCTTTACTGACGCTAGAAGCGTTCTTGAGGCTATTTCATCTCATCACTACGCTCAGCCCAACTACATCATCTACCAGATAAAGTCGCTTCTTGCGACTTTGCTTAGAGGACGCAAGGTGATTATTTTCTTTTGGACTCCTTCACATAAGGGAATTAGGGGCAATGAGATCGCGGATGGTTTGGCAAACTCAGTGGCAGGAAGTGGGAGCTCAATGGAGTGCCTGCCTGTCCCGTTTACGGATGCCAGAAAGTCTGCTAGGGATCGTATCAAGAGGAACTTTGAGGGCTGGCTGAAAGACGCCGCTAGATATAAAGGTATCAAACATGCGGAATTGTATCAGGACTCCTCTCTGCGACCGTGGTTTTACTCTAAATCCCTGGAGCGTGAAGAAATTGTACTCATCAATAGAATCCGGAGTAACCATTACAACTTGAACGAAAGTCTACATCGCAAAGGCATGACAGCGTCGGCGGCATGTCAGTGTGGCCATGAGTGCCAGGACATTAATCATGTTATCTTCGATTGTCAGGAAACTCGCAATAAAGCTGCATATCTCCTTAACTTCTTACATTCTAAGTATCCCCAATTTACCCTTAATAATATTTTCCTGCTTCTCAAAAAACCCTCGGTTGGCTTATGCAGACGACTTTTGGCTTTCTTCAAATCATTGGACATTAGACTGTAACCCTTCATATGCTCGCGCGCTCGGATTGGGCGCGGACTGGGGGGTTTGGGGGGGTGGACGGGGGGTTTCTCCTCGGGGGCGTGGCCTCTCGGCCCCGGCTCGTCCGGGGGGAGCCTCCCCGTCCTGGGGATTTTTCCCCCCCTTTCTTGGTTTCAGACTAAATCGGTGGGAGGTTGGTGGTATCCCTGCTGTTCTGGCCAGGATGATTGCCGTTGGATCGGCTACAAGGCCAATCAAAACACTAGAAGAAGA
>NW_017274805.1:0-2365 GCF_001594065.2 Cyphomyrmex costatus | reverse complement strand
TTGCTAAAATTATGATATTAATTGATTTTGCCATATATATATATATATATATGTATATGATTTTATATTTATCTGTAGTAATATTATTTAATATGATATAATAGGTATTTGGATCAGTGATCGCGTTAATCTAATCAGTGACGTAACTAACAGACGTGTTTGCATCCATGTTGTGCATGACACTTTACGTACATGCGTATAGACGCGTGCTCTAAATTGCAGATTGTAAGATAGAGGCAAATCTGTACACTGCTGTTCTAACATAGTTTACGGTAGATGAGTACCGTTTGGACGACAGTTGTTGCAGGTATATCGAATCGTTTTACATAATGCACATCTTGGTATCTCTTCTCTATAATTCTTGCAGCCTCAGTTTACTGTAAGTTTCGCAACGTCTTGTCAGAGTATGAACAAAACGTGTCTTTTGCCTAATATTAATCGACGTGGGTGGCGTACATTTGCATATTAACGAGTACCGTAATATGACGTATATGCTCACCTCGTTTCGATTACTCACTCGACTGTGATCGATTAGTTTCTGTGGAGAAGAGAGGTCAGTTCTCCTGATTTCGCGCGCCTGTTGAAAGCACGTTGTCTTGATTGGATTTAGTAATTATGACGCGGAACGAGATGTGCTAAGACGTTGTTGTCTTATCATATTACTTTTAATTTACAAACATTATAAATTTTTTAAGATACATCTTTTGAAATAAAGCATACAGTCGCGTTATTAATTTTTTGTTTTGTAATTAAAACGAGCACACACACGATAGGAATTAATCTCATTTCTCACGCATCATTTATGACCTATATTTCTTAATACATTTTTATTACTAAGTATGTCAGTCTGATATTCTGATTATTTTTAATCCGTAAATCGCATTTGTAATTAACGTTTGTAATTAACGTATGCACACAGAGAAAACTTTGTGGTATTTATCATTTTAATTGCATTATAAAATAATTACGGTTTACTCTACTTTACTTTAATTAGGGAAATTCTATTTTTATAGTTATTACTGCTATAAAATTAACAATAATAATTGTATTTATAGTTTTATATACTAAAAAAATATGTAATATAGTGTCTTTGAAAACTACTATAATTTTATAATTGTTTTCGAGGATACAATTATACACTCTGTTTGATATGTCTTATATTCGCCTTATCATGGAGATTAATTAACTTCACTAATGGAAAAATAATTAGGCACGGAAATTTAAATACACCATTGTTAGTATTATCTAAGTTGACCGCGGGAACTAATTATGTGTACACCTAATGCCTGTTTTCACCAATGTAAATTAACTTTAATCTTGGTTCATTTACTCTTCATCTTTTTCTAACTCTCAGAATTAGAAAAAAATTAAGAGTAAGTTAAATCAAGACTAAGGTTAATCTACATTGATGGAAACAAGCATTAGATAAATAAGTTCCTACGATCAATTTTAGATAATGCTAATAACGGTGTATTTAATGTTCAATTATTGTTCCATTAGTGAGGCTGATTTATTGCGGTTAGACAATTAATTATATATTTAATTTGAAACGCTGAAAGGTGCATATTCGTTATTTTGCATCAATATTTTGCTTTGCTATTTTTATCGGGGTAAAACTGCCATTGAAGCAATTTGAAAAATAATTTATGAGACTTATAATATTAGATCGGAAAGAACGTGCCAAGAGTGGCTTAAAAGATTTAAAAGTGATGATTTCGATGTGAAAATAAATCGTGTTACGAAGTATTCTTTCGTCGCGGCATCCTTATGCTGGCAAAAAGTGAAAGATCTGAAAGGCAAATAATTGGATAGAAACGGTTATACTGTTCGTTTTATATATCAATAGATATTTAAAAAATTCGTAGCTACTTATATATCTAATATTACTATAAATAGAATTATTTTTGACATTACAGCGGTGATGACTTATAAAAATCGAGCTCGTCACCATACCGTTTTATTATATATTATAGTTATACTCATAAATATCAAACTTTCCTTTTAGCGTGAGACACGAAAATTTGATGATAAATACGCAATCAGGAGGTCATGTAACATTTCTCCTGGGACGGAAATGTGAAAAGTGAAAAGTTACGTGAACTGTACGATCATCTACGATCACGGGGTCATGTAACTCTTCCAACCGTGAAAATACGAAATTATTTACGTGAACTTTTTCGTCATAAACCGTGGTAGCAAAGACCTGGGGAATCAATAAATATACTTTGGAATAAGTGTAGTTTAGCCATGTTATGTTCTTTGATAGATTATCTTGACATGTATGTTATTGAATTATCTTGAAATAAAAACGTACTGTGAATACCGGCTTAGAAGTTAGCGCATACATAATCGCTATGCATGAAAA
>NW_017274804.1:0-2360 GCF_001594065.2 Cyphomyrmex costatus | reverse complement strand
TATTATTTAATATATAATATGTATAAAAAAATAAAATATATTATTAAAAAAATTATATAAAAGAGTTCAAGAAATTAAAAACCACAGCAAGTTATAAATATTTTAGCATAAACGTAACACAAATTAATCGATATACTGGTGAAATTGTAAATACTTAAATTTACATTACTTTTGTTATAGATATGCCAATTGGATCTTTTATACGGCAGAAATTATTCGATCGTTTTTTAGACGTTTATGAGGATATCATGAGAGACTGCAAATATTCACCAAAATTGGCCGATCTCGCTATCCGAGTAAGCATATTCTTTAATTATTAATTATTAAATTTTTCACGGAGAAAATAATTTTGCTGAATATTTCCAAAAATTTTGCTATACAGGGTGTTGCAAAATTCACCTGATAAATATCGTGGACATGTAGAGCGGACTAAATTGAGACGGAAAGTCCTGTAACATTTTACAATTTTCGCAATAGTTAACGAGATATTAATGTTTAAAGATTACCGGATACTCGCTTAGAACGCGGGGAATGGAATCTGCCTGACAAACGCCCCGCGCCGCGCACACCGTCGCAAAAGCCACTTAAACGTCATGACTCGGTTGCTTGGCGTTGCCAGGCCATCATCGCTCCTCACGGCTTGCACGTCGAGCTACTAATATGCGTATATTCGACAATAGTAGGCCGGGTGGACGCACGTATTCGGTAATCTTTAAACATTAATATCTCGTTAACTATTGCAAAAATTGTAAAATAATACAAAACTTTCTGTCTCAGTTTAGTCCGATCTAACTGTCCACGATATTCGTCAGATGAATTATACAGGGAACATCCTGTATATATAGAGGATGTCAGGATAACCGCAAAATTTTTCGAGCGTGGGTAGTTCATTTAAAAATTAATATCTCGTTAACTATTACTGAAATCGCAAAATGGTTTTTCTACTCAGGACTTTTCTACTCAGTATAGTCTGTTCTACCCACGCATAAAATATTTTGCGATTATTTTCTGACACCCTATATATATACTGTTACAGGTAAAAAGTAATTCTGTTAGATCACCAAAATTTTTAGGTAGGATATTCAAACTGATCCTTATCTAAAAAAATTTAATGGTCAAACAAAATTATTTTCCGATCTGTCTGTAATTAACTAAATCTTTTTATATTTTAGTAAAGTCATTCCTTCCCTCTCCCTCTCCCTCTCTCCCTCCCCCTCATTCTTTCTCCTCTCCCCTCTCTCTCTATTACATAGAACTGAAATAAAAGAATGTAATTCTATTCTTTTATACAGTTTGAAGAACCTATTTACGGTACGAACGATTTCAGTTATGCACATTACTTAGCACCAACGAACATAATAGGGTAAGCGAAAATAAATCCACACACAATAATAAGTCAAATGAATGAACTTAATTTTTAGCACTTACTAAACTTTTTTATATCCTCGCAGAGTTAGTTTCTTTTTAGCCGCTACAGTTTCTACCAGCTTAATAATTACAGAGCAGTTAGAGGGTGTCTGGGATCGAAGCGTAGTTCAAGGTAATTTACTAATATACCGATATAGTCGCGTTTAAAATTATATTTTACAATTATTCCTTTTTCAATTATTCCTCTTTATTTCTTATTACAATAATGCAAATGTAAAATATAAATATGTGATAGGTGTCACAACAGCAGAAATTATACTGTCTCACGTTGTTATTCAGAGCGTCATCATCATTATCCATACTGTTATGATAATGCTTTTAATATTTGCCATATGGGGCCTAGAATGTAAAGGACCGATATTTGTCGTAATGGTCCTTACATTTCTGACAGGTTCTTGCGGACTAATGTACGGTACGATACTTCATGCGATACAATGTAGAAATTAATTCAATTCAGAAACTGCAAACTAAACTGATCATTTGTATTAATGCACTTTCAGGTTTTGTCATTTCTGTTACGTGCAAAAATCACACTGCAGCGCATTACACTACGTTCGGGACTTTTCTCACGATAATGTTGCTCAATGGTGAATCCTTACTCTTTATATGCTCAATAATTTATTTATTCTATCAGTAGCATTGATACATGATATCGTTAGTAATACAATAATTATTTTAGAATTTACAATTCTTTGTTGCGTAGCAATACATTATGTTAATAGATTGTTAATTGATAGATGTTAATTTATAGATGTTAATTGATAGATGTTAATTGATAATACTGATAATAGTAGATAATATAAATGTTAGGGTAAAAGTATAGAAAAGGGGAGCCACCCCCGATGACCTTGACCTTAACATATGTTGTTAAGGTCATGACCCTGAGTAACCTCCCGCAGGTTTTAGGTGGCGGTCGCTGTCCGTTAAAAAGT
>NW_017274803.1:0-2355 GCF_001594065.2 Cyphomyrmex costatus | reverse complement strand
TTCTGTTCTTGACAACATTTTGAAATAAAGAAAAAGTAATTTAATTAAAAACTTTTATTTACTATTGAAATGTTCACCTTGAAAAAAATACGTATTTTTTGAAATTCATAGGATTTTAGTCAGCGAAGATTTTTTTTCACGAGGAAAGGATTCTTTGTAACTTAATAGTTTTAAGCATCAACATAAATAAACTGTAATAAAAATATTATTTTTATTAGCATATTGGCCAGTTCGCTCAATATTATAAGTTCCAGAGAATTCCTCATAACCATACACTGTATAGTAACGAGTTACTTTATTTGATGCTTATATGACGTTTATTTGGAAATTTTTTAAATATCTAGATACTACAGAAAGTTCTGAAGATTCGCATCTCAATATGTCTTTACAGATGGTGGATTAAAAGCTCTTCAAATAACCGAAGCAATTATATACTTAATCGCGAAAGATAATGAACCATTCACTATTGTTGAAAAGGAGGGATTCAAGAAATTGATGAAAATCATTGTTCCTTTGTACACACTGCCAAGCCGAAAGACAATTACAAGTCTTGTTGATGATAAATATAATGCTCTTTCAGCAGTTATACGAAATAAGCTTGCAACAGTTGAATATGTGTCAATAACGGTGGACATTTGGACCGACACACTCAACACTAAAAGTTATCTGGGTACTACAGTTCACTTTGTGTCGGAAGATAAATTAAAATCAGCTACATTAGGCCTACTTCCTCTTGCGGATAGACACACTGGGGACAATATCGGTCCATGGATTTCAGAAGTAATCGAGAAATGGAATATAAAATCAGCCAACGTTATTGCTTTCATAGCCGATAATGCCTCAAATATGTATAAAGGTATTAGCGACACATTTGGTTCCCATCGATTCATGCCTTGTTTTGCCCATTCACTCAATCTCGTAGCTACAAAAGTAATTGCTGATAGCGGAATTGATTACTTACTTGTAAAAGTTAAAAGCATCGTAACATATTTTAAACATTCTGTTTACGCGTCTGACAAGTTAAGACAAAAAGTCGACTTGAAACTCATACAGAGTGTACCAACAAGATGGAATTCTTGTTTTTATATGCTTGAGCGATTTATCGAATTATCTCCACACGTAGGATCAATTTTATTAGAAGCAGATAATTCCCCTGATATGTTGACTGCTTCCGAGTTGCGTGTTATACGCGAATTTGTGAAACTTCTTCGTCCATTAGAGCAAGCGACTAAAGAGATTTGTGGTGAAGCCTACTCTACTGGCAGTAAAGTGATTCCGTTAGTGAATTGTATCCAACAAAAAATTGACAAAATGGAGACGCAAACGTCAGAAGGCATTAAAATGAAAGAATTGTTAAAGTCTGCAATGAATCATAGATTTAAAGACATTGAAAATAAACCGTTACTTGCAGTCGCATGCATCCTTGATCCCAGGTTTAAAAAATTACATTTCAAGAATAAACTTGCAGTATCGTCAGCAATCAGGAAGATAAAGCAGGAACTGTTAGTAAACGGGGCTTTAACGAGGTTTGAAAACGATCTCATAGTGGATGACCATAATGCTGAAGAAGACGAAGATTTGTGGTCGTGTCACAAACAGTTGTCGGCGGCGAACAATAAAACGCGACAAATTCTATCCTCTGATAATGGCGATATGCCAATTTCTTTAAAGCATTATTTAGATCAACCGACTTCAAGTCTTCATGTCAATCCCATACAATTTTGGACCAAAGAGGTAGGCGGCACATACCCGCATCTGAAAGAATTGGCGATGCGTTACCTTCCACTTGTGGCAACGTCTGTACCATCTGAGAGGCTTTTCTCGAAAGCCGGTAATATAATTACTGAGTCCCGAAATCGTTTAAGTCCCAAGCATCTACATGAACTTTTATTTTTAAATTCACTCTCTGAAGATGAATGGAATCTATAAATAATTTTATTGCTTTTCCAATTTGAGTAGGAACTAATTCTTTGTATGTGGCTTCTTTTTTGAGAATTCCATTCATCTTCAGAGAATCTCTTTAGAAACCCCTTAAGAGAATTAAGAAAGTGTACTATCATTAAAACAATTCCGCTTGACATGTGCAAAGATTTGTGACAACTATAAAAAATACATAACTTTTTTTGTTAAAAATTTGATTTCGATAAGTCGTATCCTGTAAGTTACGCTAAGATGAATATTACAATTAAACTTTAAACAAAACTTAATCTAATTAATTTTACTGTAACACCCGATATTTTACCGCTCAATGATTGGTATTTTTTTAAAAATCGTACATAGTGATTAGAATTACTTAGACCGCCCGAATTGTAGAAAATCGATTGAGTCTTTTTTTTTTTTTTTTTTTTTTTTTGT
>NW_017274802.1:0-2344 GCF_001594065.2 Cyphomyrmex costatus | reverse complement strand
AAATATATTCTTTTTTAAATGTGTTAAAGTGATTTTTTAGTTTCGATTTTCTTTGTGCAAACAAAAATGATTGACAATGAATGACAATCATTGAATTATGTGATTATTACAGTAAATGAGGAATATCAACACTTGATATTCTGATTTGATATAACTTAATAAATCATTTTTGTAAAATTACTTTACCTGATCGAGCGTTTTCCCTGCAACTTCTATACCGTTTACTTCCAGAACCTCATCATTCACAGCTAGAAGCCCTGTACTTTCTGCTAAGCCACCTGGTACTAATCTACTAATAAACACACCTGGAACCTTTTCAATTCCACCACCAGCAGATGATGGCAGTACACGATAACTTTCACCATCCTTGATATAAAATCCCAAAGGTTTATCGGATCCATGTTTTAATAGACGTACACGTCGACAGGTTTCTGGCAGTATGTCAACGTCAATAATTGCAGATACCTGACAGCAAATATCAATAAATGATAGGAATAAAGGATCAGCAGATAACATTATGCACTGAAAAATGTACAACAAAGAGCAAACTTACCTGTCTAAAATCATGTGGATTTGAAATAACTATAGATTTTGGTTTGCCTGGTGTACCACCCAAAATACTGGATATCAAATTTTTAGGTTTCATTGTACCATATCCATTATCCCACGCTCCATCACCTGTTACAGCAATAATCAAATTAAGGTTGTCTTCTAGTAAGAAATATAAATAACATATTCCAAATTTACTGCCACAGTAATGAAAATGTTGTAGTTTATATTACGTGTACTATAGATTTTCAATACAGGCAGGCGATTTTAGAACATAATCATAGTATAACATAGATCGCTTTTCTTTTAAAAGATACAGTCAACACAAGTGTTGTTCTATCTTCATTATTCATTAAATTCTAAAGATAGAATGACATTTATGTAGATTATATCTCTTCTAACAGAAAATACTGATCATAATAAATTATTTCAACTTTACTTAACATTGGTAAACAATAAAGAGTGTTTTCTATTTTTTGTCTTTATTGTTACTCATGAAATGTCGAAAAAGATAAAATTACATTTAAGTTGATTTCTGTCACAAAGTAAAAATTAATCCAAAAATATAATGATTTATTATGGTAGAGACTGGTATTACATTTATTGTACAACACATTTCTTAAGTCTGTTAATCGGTTGAGGAACAGAGAGATTCTCAGATCTCCATCCTTTAATCAATCACAGGTTTGAAAAATTTGTCATACAAAAAAACAGATAAATGTAATATTAGCCCCTCATACTATATCATCTGTGTTTCTTGCTATAAAATACTCTAAATGTACACATGCAAGATATATAGGATACTTTCCATTTAATGACATAAATTGACGCAAGTTCTATCTTTGTTATTCAATACATAAATGTTGAGAAAAATAGAATGTTTGTAAAAAATACGAAATAGAAAGCAGCCTAAACATCTTGCGTGCAATATATAATACAATCTAAGGATCTTACCTTTCCTATGTATAAAAATTCGGAGCAGGCACTTGGCATTTGCTAAAGCCCTCGCCAGATTATTATCATTATTGATGGGAAGTAGATCACCATCTGTATCCGTATACCAAATTGAAAAGCTAAAGTCTGTCCCCAAATCATGCCTTTGCGCCAATAGCTTCCCAAAGTCCTCATAACTCATAGGCTCGTTACGATTCATGGAGAATCTGATGATGTCGGCATCGA
Organism: Cyphomyrmex costatus; assembly: GCF_001594065.2. Classification (NCBI taxonomy): domain Eukaryota; kingdom Metazoa; phylum Arthropoda; class Insecta; order Hymenoptera; family Formicidae; genus Cyphomyrmex; species Cyphomyrmex costatus. The sequence goes on along the minus strand of NW_017274802.1, from coordinate 616 downwards.
ACTGTAAAATAATTTAAATAATGCGCAATCCCACAAATGTCCTCCATATTCCATGTTATTCACGAGTGATAGTACGTGGTACACCCACTTTGCTCTTCACGGCGACAATGCCGTTGTCCACCTTGTCCTGCTTCTTGGACATCCTCAAAGTTGTTTTTACCTAACGTCGGACGTGCCACTACTACGGCTGACTCAACTAGCCTACGAGGAAGACCAGGGAAGACAGGAAGACGTGCATAGTTGCATACCAAACCAAACCACGACGGCGTGCACGACTCAACTTGTCTGAAGCCACGGTGAATACCTAAAAACCCGATATACAAACATGCGTTCGGGTTCGGCGAGGCGCTATCAGCGCTATGATTGCTTAAAGGTGCATTTTCACGAGCCGCTCAAAGGCCTAGTTTACATCGTGCACTTGATACGAGTACTAACCAGTAACTTTCTATTGAATTATCTTAATTTCAGCATGTGTAAACATATGCTTGATATGTGTATCAATTATTTTGATGCATATTTTACTAATTTAATACATTATTCTTTAAATACATTGGAAATTAAGATTATTTAATAGAAAATTACTAGTTAATACGCGTATCAAGTGCTCGGTGTAAAA
>NW_017274801.1:0-2341 GCF_001594065.2 Cyphomyrmex costatus | reverse complement strand
CTCCAGTAGTGGAAGTTGGGACGAAACGCCATAATTACGTGATATTCTTCGCAATATATTAGAACAATTTTATTTGTACATCTATAGTAAAAATTAATTACAAAAAACTTAATATAGACAGAGACATAACATAAAGACAGTTTTATAAATGTTTTAACGTAATAAAATTTATAATTAAATATTTATTGTTAATAACATTTACTTAATTTATGCCAATATGTAAAATATACACGCACGCATGCACACACACACACACACATGGACACGCACACACACACGCACACACACATATATGTTTTTTTTATTTAAGAATGTAGACTTACCTCTATGCTACCTTCTGTAATTCCTCCATGAAAGCCACTAAATGTAAGTGATTTCCTTGTATCTCTATTCCTCTCTAATCCTCCTTGCGTATCATCAAAATCTGAATTTTGTGTAGTTGACACATTTTTGCTCTCATCCTGTATACCAGCAGTAGCTGTTCCATGCTCAGGTAATGAAATTGGTAATCCATTTGGACGTGATGTATACGTTGGTCGTGATGCTAATGCATTTGTTTTGTTATTTTCTGGCGTAGATCGTCTCAGAATCAATTGAACTTCTGAAGAGTATTCACCCCATTTCATCAAAATCTGATCAATATAAATGGTATCATATCAATTTTTATTATTTCTCGATTAATAAAAATCATATTAATATAAACATTTTGATTTATTAAAGACTTTTATATTTCATTAACAGTATAAAATACATTATAAACTCATAATATTATCTATATTAGATAAGATGTAGAAAATATGCCTGACCTTAAGAGGATTCTCATATGGTGCTAGCAAACGTTCATTGGTTCTCCAACGCTCCACCAAAGTGAATCTACCTGTCTGAGCTGTAGCGTGAGCAAGTGCATATACCACATCCTAGAGATAAATAGTCATTAGCAACAAAGTTTAAAAATTAGTACAGTCTTACAAGAGATAAAACAAAGAAAATGTGATTTTTGATGATAACAATAATGAAATTTCAATCCGAATCACACAATCAATCAAATTATTGCTCTTTTAATATTTATTTTTATAAAATCATATATACCTCTATTGCATTATGTACTAATAACAATTTTTTTACGACATAGGTGTTTTATTTTGTCCATTTGTTATAAAACAGGTATTTAATTCTAGTAACTATACATATATCTAATTTGGTTGGTGCTTAGTTCTTAGGTTAATTCTACAATGTGCTTTTAGTTTCCTGTTTCTTGCTGTTTGTCTCTTGCCTTTTTGCTCAAGAAGGCAAGAGACAAACAGCAAACAAACAGGAAACAAAAAGCACATTGTAGAATTAGCCTTATTAATTAATATATTTCTCTAAATTAATTTCTGTATTGATATATGCATATACAAGTATACGTACATTACATACAAACGCGTTTGAAGTTATTATAATAGAAATGAATAGAACGATAGCAAGCCAGTAAACCATAGCAAACTTTATGTGATATGCATACTTGACAGGTAGTAGTCTCTGTAACGCCACACACAATGCGTTGAATTCCCTCCACCCACACCTTCAGCTCCATCATGTTAGGATGGAGATGATACCAAGTTCCAAACTTAATTTTTTACATCGCAGATGCGATCAATTCGTGCCGAGAAACAGAGGTTGTTCTTCATCTCCACGGCTGTTACCATAACCTCGCGGTCAACCGCGTACGTCTTGATGAAGTTTTAACTCCAGACGAGGACAATCGATTTTTTTCTATACGGTCGTTTAATCACCGTCGAGGGTGGAACGGCTGTGATAAATCTAACGTTCGCTTTCGACGGACTTTTAATCTCTCTTTAACTTCCGATATATAATTACGATTACGAAGGTGACAGATGCGCTACTAAAGCGACACAATACGCAAGCGGCGCGGCGGTTTGCCCTAAGTTTACTGCGTGTGCACGACAGGTAAACGATTGATAACAATTGATAAAGTCAAACTCATATTCAGATTTTTTAAAATATGTATTATGTGTATTTTTTTTAATCAAGTTATTTGCTTCTCTTTGAGAATATTTATAATGCTACAACTTTAATCTTAAAAATAAAAATTACATAATTACAATATGAATTCGGCAATGCAGAAATCTTCTTTTTAGTTTTCGCATTCAAGATGCGTTATGAAAAATTGAGAAATGGAAAAGTACGCTCAATACAATTATTAATTGATAATTTAATTTATATATACTGAAAATAAATAAATCTTGGTAAAATATTCGGTTATCCAGTCCTTTTACTGGAGTAAAAAAAAATTAGTTGCTAGGTACTCTAGAAAAAACAAAATTATTTTCCATTAGAG
>NW_017274800.1:0-2329 GCF_001594065.2 Cyphomyrmex costatus | reverse complement strand
TTAGAATCTGATTCTGCAAAGTTGATGCCAGATGTAACAAAACAATCAGAAAATAGTTTTAATAACACAATTCGAGTAGAATCTAAAATATTTTCAAAATCAAATTTCGAAGACACAAGATTAAAAATAAAAAATATTAACAACAAAATAGAAACTGATAATGATACAATTTGTGATAAAAATGTGGATACTGAAAGTGAACAAAATAATCTTAATACATTTGCATTGAGAATGATTTCTTCGCTGCAATCAGATGCTACCTTATCTCGAATACAAATTGATCGGATTACACAATTATTTCATTCACTTCTTAATTCAAACTATATAAATAATCTAAAAAAATCTATATCTCTTATAGAGTCACCAAATTCAAGCAATATAGTCGAGCAGTTTGAAACATTACAAAATGTTTTTAGTAATCTTGATAGTGAATACAAACGAAATAAATTATTAACCAATCTTGGATGGTATATTAAACCTGCATGTGTATTCTTTGGAACTATGGAAGTAAAAAATGATACTACATTAAAAACTGTAAATGTATATGGACAATTAGTATCATTGGAAAAGATATTAAAAGCATTTTTCGAAACATCTGATATATTTGAAAAAACTTGTAAGTATATTACAACATTGAATGAAAATACAATCGACGAAATTTATAATAATATTGTACAAACTAGTTTCTGGAAATCGAAAATCTCAAATAATGAATCAATAACTTTCCCTTTATTTTTATACGAAGATGCTTTCGAAATAGCAAATCCATTAGGATCACATGCGGGTATATACAAATTGTGTGGAATGTATATCTCAATACCGTGCCTGCCACCAGAATTATCTTCAAGATTGGATAATATTTTTCTTGCCCAATTATATCATGCTGATGATACAAAATTGTTTTCAAAAAAACAAATTTATTCATATTTAATCAGGGATTTAATGATTCTAGAAACAGAAGGCATTCAATTATCAATAGAATCTAAAAATATTCAAGTATATTTTAAACTTGCATTAATTATCGGCGATAATTTAGGATTGCATGGTATTCTGGGATTTGTTGAAAGTTTCTCTGCAAACTTATGCTGTAGATTTTGTAAAGTTTCAAAAGATGTATCTCGTAAATTGTGTAGTGAAGATGTAAATGTATTACGCAATAAAATAAATTACGAACAAGATCTAGCAATTAACAATGTAAGTGCCACGGGTTTAAAAGAACGTTGTACATTTAATGTTTTGAAAAGTTTTCATGCGATTGAAAATTATAGCGTTGATATTATGCACGATTTATTAGAAGGTGTGGGTATATATGATATGAGTGAGATTTTATATTATTGTATCGTGCAACGACAATATTTCACTTTAGATACATTGAATTGGCGTTTACAATTTTTTAATTTTGATTCAATGTCGAACCGTCCTCCTGCAATTTCACTATCACAATTACTTCGAAAATCTATAAAAATGTCTGCTGCTGAGATGCTAAGTTTTATATTAAATGCTGGTTTAATATTCGGTGATCTCATAACTGATCCTGATGATAAATATTGGATGCTTTATAAATTATTGCGAAAAATTCTTTCTATTACACTTCAATATAGTGTTACTAAATCAACAGCAGATTTACTAGAAAGCTTGATTAATGAGCATCACATGTTATATATCGATTTATTTGGCGAAACTCTAAAACCTAAACACCATCTAATGTTACATTATCCTCGAATTATGAAAACTGTTGGACCACTCCGTTCTTTATGGTCAATGAGATTTGAAGCTAAACATCGTCCTTTAAAGCAATATGCCCAAGCAACTGCTAGCAGAAAAAATATATGTTACAGTATTGCAGTCAAACAACAAATAATGCTAAGCAATTTATTTCTAAAATTGCAATTTAATAATTTACCATATGTATCATACAAAAAAAGTAATTCGTTAGTTTCTCTTAAAAATGTGATTGCAAACGACTATACAAATTATATCACATTAGAAAGTGTTTGTTTTGGAAATGTAATGATTAAAAAAGGCTCGATTGTTTTAATAAGTATTGACAACGACGAGTATCCTTTATTTGCAGAAATTTTACACATATTCAAAAAAGAGACAAACATAGTTTCATTATCGCCATCAGACTTCGTTGCTAAAGTAAGATATCTGTTTGCATCGTACTTTGATGATCACTATCAAGCTTACAATATATATGTTTCAGACAAGTATAATAATATTTGTTTCAATTCTTTAATATATTTCAAAATATATGCACTGATTAAAAAAGCAGATGATAACTGTTATATTAGTTTGTGAATAATATATTCTTTTTATTATCCGACTG
>NW_017274799.1:0-2324 GCF_001594065.2 Cyphomyrmex costatus | reverse complement strand
GTACACAGATGACACAGTGTAACACTGTGTCTTACACAAAGTGTTCCAACTGTGACACAGTGTCACACTGCTCGACACAATAAAAAGCTAAGTACGAACGTGTAGAGTATGCCAGTGTGACCAACTTTTCAAGAAAATTATATTTAACGTGTGGCAATATGTGGGTTTTATTTCTAGCATGAATATAACCTAATTGTACCGGTTTGTGTAATTATTTATAGAGAAAAAAGATAATCGTAATTTAATAATAAGGAACGTAAAAGTACTTCAGTATTTTAAGAAAATGGCCTCTACGTCAGAAGCGTCAGAAGTAAACGGTAAGATTTTAAGAAACAAAATTAATATTTTATTATAATATAAAATAAACATCTGTAAAATATTAATTTATGCATTTTTAGACTTTACAATCTTTACATGCAAATATTGTGGTCATATAATTACCTCTTTAGATGTTGTGCCTGAACATGATTGCTTTATTGGGAAAGAAGTATACATGGATAACAATTTATTATTTACAATAGAAACTGACAACGAAAGTAATTTATGTAAGGATATACAAATAACAAGTAAAATTTATTTTATATATAGATACATATGCTATATAATGAAGTAAAAGTAAGTCTATTTATCTAGAGAAGAATCTTTTATGCTTAAAAATATTTCTTTATACATATAAATCCTGTATAAAACATATGGAAAATAGATCTCGGCTAAAAATGAACAGTTTTTGAGTTATTGTACATCAAACTCTGCCAAAACAACTCAAAAACTGTTAATTTTTTTATTTCGTGCTTATGGAGATTTTTGATCAGGATGGTCAGAACTATAAAATATTATAGCCAAATTAGCCATTTTTCGTATGTTATATGTGCGGAATCCTTTATATGTATTATTTAGTTTTGCAAACTTCAAGTCTAAAATACTTTTGATCTTAAAATAAAGTTTTAAATTAAAGTTGCAATAGCAATTTCACATAGATATTAAATTGGCAATCAAATTAAATAATACTGATGCTGTAATCTCATTACAGTATATGTAAGTATCTCATTACAAATTATTTATTATGAAAAGTTGAATGATATTTTTTTCAGTAAATTCTTTAGTGTTTTAAAGATACTTATTAGCAAATATTATTTCATTATCAATTTAATATGTACTATTGTAGCTTTAGTTTAGGTTACCCCGGATCTACAATAGGTGTTTTAAGCCTTAAGCTGTAAGAAATTAACTAATTACCCAGGATCTACAATAGAGTTTTAAGCCTTAAGCCATAAGAAATGGACGAATCATAATTGATTATTCTCCTCGAATTTGACTGTAATTGGTTAATTTCTTACAGCTTAGGGCTTAAAACACGTATTGTAAATCCGGGGTTACAGTCGAATTCGAGGAGAATAATCGATTATGATTCGTCTATTTCTTATGGCTTAAGGCTTAAAACTCTGTTGTAGATCCTGGGTTATAGTTTCAAGACCAAAAGTATTCGGCGTGTAGTTTGTAGAACTGGATAATATATGAGATATAAATTTACACAGAAATATTATTAAGCATGCAGCTTTGTGTGATCGAATAAGTTTATTTCTATTACACTTGTGTATTTATATATCAGTCGATTTTCTTCACTTATTATAATATATAGATAGGTATATTTTTAATTTTATAATATTTTAATTAATTTTTTGTAGCAAATACTATATCTGAAGAAAATCGAAACATTAATGAAATAAATAAACAAGGTATTTATATTACATTTGTAATTATACTCATTCCATGTAATTAATTTTTATCTCTTAATTAATATTTTTAATCAACAATATTTTTTGTAGAGGCTTTATGGACTAAAAATAAAACTATGGCACTTTTATCACTATATGAAGCAAATTGTACCATGTTAGATAATCCTAGAAAAAAAACAAAATTGTGGACTACAATTGCAGCGGGTTTAAACGAATTAAATATTAAAGTAAACTTTATAAACATATAGTAAAAATATAAGAAATTATATATTATTAATTTCATTGTATCCTTTTTTTCAGGTATCTGCCGATCAAGTCAGATGGAGAATGAATTATCTCACGAAAAAATATAAGGAATGTATTGATAATAACTTAAAATCTGGAAGAGGTACCATGACTTTTGAATTCTTTGATCAAATGGAAAACATTTTTGGATGCAAAAAATCTGCTGCTGCTACATACACAATATCTAGTAATTTGTTATCAGATACAAGTAAAAACTCTAATATTGGAACAAAAATTCAATCATCGAAAAAACAGAAAATTGAACATTCTAATTATACGGCTAGTATTTCTAGCAATTCAGCA
>NW_017274798.1:0-2323 GCF_001594065.2 Cyphomyrmex costatus | reverse complement strand
CTCTTATTATTACAAGCATCTCCAATTCGAATGAATGGTATTTTTTTTCTGCATCGTTAGTGGCTTGACTAAAGAATGCGATCGGTGCGAGTTTTTTATCAGATTGCCTCTGTAATAAAATGGCGGCTAATGCAATACGACTAGCATCTGTATGTAATTCTGTTTCCGCTTTCGGATTATAATGACACAAAATGGGTTTAGACATTAATGCATTTTTTAAATAATCAAAAGATTCATTACAGGTATCATTAAAATCGTAAGTTGAGTCTTTCTTCAACAACATGTAAAGAGGTTTAGCGATTTTAGCCAAATTAGGAACAAATTTTCTGAAATAATTTATAAGTCCTAAAAACCTTTGTACTTCTTGCACATTCTTAGGAATTGGAAATTTCTTGATTGCTTCAACATGTCTGTCTGTTAAAGTAACTCCTTTTTCATTCACAATATATCCTAAATATTCGACACTTTTCTTAAGGAATTGGCATTTTGGATAATTGACCTCAAAAGAATGTCTGTGTAAAATGATTAAGACTTGTTTAAGCACTTGTAGATTATTCTCAACTGAGACTGTTGGTATAAGTATATCGTCAATATAAACGAACACCAAACCTTTCTTCATTAATGGCTGTAATATATCAATTAAGCGCCTTTGAAATTCCGCAGGACTTTCGCAAAATCCAAAGGGTAATCTTTTGTACTCGAATTGACCACTGGGAGTGGCGAAAGAAAAATATTTAGTATGATCCGGATGGATCTTAATAGCATGAAAACTTTCGCGTAAATCAAGAACTGTTAAAACCTTTTTGTTAATTAATTGAGCCATTAAATCTTCAATTATTGGAAAGGAATAATGTTGTTTAATGGTTTTTGCATTGAGTTGACGTAGATCAACACAAAGTCTACGTTTACCATTTCGTTTAGGTACCAAAACTAAACGTGAACAATATGGTGACTTTGATTCTTGAATTATATCTCTGGAGCATAAATCTGTTACTATTTTATCAATTTCTTGTCGCTCAGCCCATGCAAAACGTCTGGCTGGATACGCAAACGGAATATCATCCTTAAGATTAAGTTTAACATAATATTCATCTTCCGTATTTACCACATGATTGTTCTGAATCTCATGTACCATCTCACTAACCTGTTTATCCACAGTTGTTCCAAAGTCTGATTTAACATCTGAGAAAGTAAAATCCTTAGACTCATCCACATATACCTCTGCTGAAGCAACAGCTTTAAATAGTTCTAATCGATCATTGTCAGTAGTGCTGGAAACATCAATAGTCGCTTTTAGCTTATTTCTTACCAAGAAATCTCTACCCAAAACCACATGAGTAGGCCATGTTTCTTTAGCTACAATCAAAAATGTATTATTAAACGTAACATCAGGATAAATAGATAATTTAAATTCAAGATCCGCTTTACCAACGATCTTGATTGGAGAATCGCTAAGAGTTTGAAACTGTGGAACATAATCATTATGTAATTTGGCATTTTGACCGAAAAACAATTTATACACGGATTCTTTCATAAACGAAACTGGGCTACCAGTGTCAACTAATGTAATCATGCTACACTCTCTACCTGCAATCATATTAATCTCGGTAGTACTATCGCTACTTATCTCTAAAGTGCGTTTCGACTCCACGCAACCTACAGCTTGTTGATCTTCGATAGAAGTTGACCCTTCTTCGACCTTGTGTTCCGCTACGGAAGCTACTTGTGGTGTAGATGTAGTGGTTGTAGATGTAGCGCTGCTCTGTTCCTTCTTCTTTAATTTATAGCACTCGGGTTTAGAATGCCCTAAACGCTTGCAGTATGAACAGGTGATGTCCTTGTTCTTCTTTGGCGATGTAGACGTAGTAGTTTTGTTATGAGTTGAACCATCACTGGAACGATCCTTGTTCTTCTCCTTTCTGATTGCTGGAGGAGAACGCTTTGCCATTGGATTACTAACACTTGTGATGTACCGCATTTGGTCCAAGAAATCGTCAATGGTATCTGCTCTAAAGGAAGCAGCTGAAGTACGTACAGTAAAATTAGTTATGCCAGACACCAGGTACTGTATACACTCTCTATCTGGCAAAAGCAACGGATGCAACATTTTAAGTTTTGCCATCGCATAGTCCTGGAACGTTTCCTTGGCAACATTCCATTGTCTAGCTTCTATTTTTTGCATCGTTTCCCTGAACGGTATACGACGGTGATAACGACGAGAAATGGCGGTTTTAAATGCTTGCCACGAACTCATTATCTGACCAGAATCCATATCAAACCAATCTCTCGCAGATTTTTGTAACTTTTGAGAGGCAGCCATAAT
>NW_017274797.1:0-2319 GCF_001594065.2 Cyphomyrmex costatus | reverse complement strand
CATCGGTGCGTTACGCGGCAAATTTGAAAGGGCTATCAAAATAGTGTATTTGCTATTTTACATCTCCCCTCCGGAAAAACCTATCCTCCATATCATCGATGTCTTCTGTTATTGGAATGAGCTTCGTAATATGAAAAAGATTTGATTCCGCTTTCTTGTGTCCTGTATCTATTCTGTAAATGGAATTTGATAATTTTTCTATTATCTCAAAGGGGCCGATTCTTAGTTCATCTAATTTTTTTCTGTTTAGTCTATTTCCATTTTCTACGTATACTAATTCTCCAACCTTAAATTCCTTTATTTTTCTATTCTTATCGTACAAAGCTTTATTGTAATTATGTGATTTAAGGGTTCTTTTTAAAGCAATTTTTCTATCTTGACTTAAATTATTATTCGTTTTTTGGTGGATTTCTTTTGGTACCATTGGTATGTTTTTTCCTTCCATTAAATAAGTTGGTGTGAATCCTGTTATTGTGTGTTCCGTTTCATTATATTTTTGTGTACATTTTTGTGCTATCGTCGTCCATGCTTGTTTCCTTTTTTCTTTGTTAATTGTGCACCGGATTTTATTGACTAAAGTTTGGTTTAATCTTTCGTTAAGTCCATTAGAAAATGGCGAGTTCGTTGCAGTAAATACTATCGGTATATCCTCTTCTTCTAGTAATGTTTTGAATTCTTTAGAATTTATACCCGGGTACTGATCTGATAATATCATGCCAATCTTATTGTTTTCTGTTACCCTTTTGATTAGTTTTATGAAATCCTTCGCCGTTTGTGTTTTTGATGTTAAAATGTATGCATATCTTGTGAAATGATCCACTAATAGATGTAGGTATTTTTTTGTCGATCTGGAGCCACCGAATCCTCCAATCGTGTCCACCGACATTATTTCGAATGGTTCTTTCGCAGGGCCCAATTGTGACATCAATCCGTATTTCGTTTGTCCTCTTGCTTTGTTTTTGATGCATATTTCACAATTTTTACAAATTTGTTTGATGTTTTGTGTCATATTTGCTGCTATGTAATACGGTGTAATTTTATTCTTCATTTGTATTATCCCTATGTGACAATATTCTTCATGTATTTTCTTTATAAATTCCTTACTGAATTTTTCTGTTAAGATAATTTTTTCTTTAGTTTTGATTTTTCTGTAGTATATTCTGTTCTTCAGTATCATTCTATCTTTTTTGTGTTGTAGTTCTTCGTTTTTCTCTTGATCAGCGATGATATCCTTTAATTGTATTAAGTTCACTAGTTTTAATATTTCGTCTTTGTTTTCATCAGCCTCTAAGACCGGGTTTCTACTTAAACAATCAGCCTCTAAGTTATTTTTCCCTGGAGCATACTTAACTGTGAAATCGTATTGCGACAAGTAATACGTCAAGTCTCCTAGATCTTCGTCCGTTCTTGATCTTATGTTTAAATTTTCCAAAGGTTTATGATCTGAGAAAACTATAAATGACTTCCCTATGAGCCAAAATTGCCAATATTGTATTGCTTCTTTTATTGCAAGACATTCTAAATATATAGCTTTTTTCTTCTTTTGGCTGCTATTTAATTTTTTTGAGAAATAGGCTACTGGTTTTTCTTGATTATTAGGTTGTTTTTGTTTCATTACTGCTCCTATGCCTTGTAAACTCGCATCTGTGTAAATGTAGATTGGAAGATCTGGATCGTATATTTCTAGTATTGGTTGGGAACACAGTAGTTGTTTTATTTTGTCGAGGGCATTTTGGCATTCTGTGGTCCAAATAAATTGTTGTCCTTTTCTCAAAAGGTTATGTAATGGATCTAATATTATAGTTTGATTTGGTATGTATTTATTGTAGAAATTTACTTTTCCTAAAAACTGTCTGATCTGTTTCTGAGTTTTTGGGGTCGGAAAGTTTTTTATCGAGATCAGATTATCCTTTATTGGTCTTATTGAGTTGTTACTTATTATATGCCCTAGATATTTCACTGAACTTTTTGCAAATTTACACTTAGAAAATTTTAATCTAAATCCTTCTTTCTGTATTGCTTCCAACAATTGTGTTAAGTGGTCTATGTGTTCTGCAAACGTTCTCGAAAATACTAGTATGTCATCTATATAATTTACTGTGAAGTTTGTAAGTTTATGTTTCCTTATTATATTGCTTAATATCCTTTGAAATATTGCTGGTGAGGTTTTTAATCCAAACGGTAGGCATGTCCATTGATAGTGTCCCTCTTGTGTGACAAATGCCGTTTTTCTCCTATCTTTTATTCGTAACGGGATTGACCAAAACGCTGAATTAATGTCTAGTATCGAAAAGGTTTTACAATTTCTAGCCTTCGTCA
>NW_017274796.1:0-2285 GCF_001594065.2 Cyphomyrmex costatus | reverse complement strand
CCGCATCCGCGGGTGAATCTGTGTACATTCATGGCCTGAGTGTCTACGTGCCGTTCAGGAAATTGTTGGCGTGTTATTGCCTTCTTTGGCCAATAGCGGCTCTTAACCGTTTTGGCAGCCATATTGACTTGAAAATTCTTTTTCTTATGACCGCGTACATGCGCGATCAGCTTAACCGTCAAGGACAATAAAGAAATCTCAGTAAATAAACACTTGAGATCATCTATTGCTGGCATCCGTAAATACTCTTCACGGTGTCAGCTGTGCGGTCGTATTGTCGTATCGCTTTGACAATAACTTTCGGACGTTAAGTTATTTGTGTTTTGATCAGCTGCGAATAATCTGATTCTAGTTATGGATCGTAAGGAACTAGATAACCTTACATTCGAGGAGCTACAAGCAGAGCTCGCAATGTGCAATCTACCCGCTAGTAAAACTCGCGAGCAGGGTATCGATGCATTAATGGCGTTTATTGAGAGCAAAGAAAGACCCTCTACCAATGAAACAAAGGATACTTCTCACATCAGTGACCGAAGACAACGCTCATCAGGAGATAACCTGATCAATTTATCCTCTACTTCGGCGTCATCAAATTCTGATAATCACCAAATGATGCAGTTACTTTCTGAGCAAATGCGACAAAATCAAATTCTGATAAATCAGTTTATGCAATTGCTTCCACAAGTCAGCAATGCTTCACCAGCAGCTCAGATGCCAATTTTAAATGCCTCATCTTCATTGAATACTGCGTCGACAGAAGGTATTTCCAATCCTCAAGTAGTTAAAACTCTAGCCTCGCAAATTCCTACATTTAGTGGAACAGCCGATGAAGAAATTGAAATTTGGGTCAGCAAGGTTGATCGTGCAGCCTCCATTCATAAAGTATCTGACGGAATTACATTTCTAGCAGCCACAAGTAAGCTAAACAAAACAGCTCACGAATGGTTTGACTGTGATACAAATTTAATCAATAATTCATGGTCTTCGTTTAAAGAAGCTATCATACGAAGGTTTAAACGTTACATACCCTTTCATGTAACAATGCAAAAAATCGAAGCCTGTCGATGGAATTTTCCAAAAGATTCCTTTCAAGATTATGCTCAGCAAAAACTAAAGCTAATGCATAGTATACAATTATCCGATCAGGATAAAATACAACTTATCATCAATGGCATAAATAGCCTAGCTTTAAAAAGTTCAGCAGCCGCCTTGGATGCTAAATCCGTGGATGACTTCTTGGAAAAGATGTCTAAAATTGCCTCATCATGTGGATTCGCCCTTGCGAAAAATTCTCCTCCGCCAATTAAAAAGGAAAAGTTTAAAAGTTCCCCACAATCTCCTACGAAATCTACACAGCAAAACAAATTCAACAAGGATGTTACATGTGCTTATTGCAAGTTAGTAGGACATTCAACGACAAATTGTTTCAAATTACAACGCAAAGAGCAAGTAAAACAAGCTTCTGGTTCCGAAGAAGATAAAGCAGCCGTGTTGGTACGCAAAGTCAAAGAAGCTAAGGATTCATCCAATGAGGTGGGATGTATCTCCATCAAACCAACAGCATCGTCATGTAATTTATCTCAAATTTTAGAATTAGATGACTCTCTTATAAGAGTTAATAGTATTAACGGCATTAAATGTAATATTCGTGCCTTAGTGGACACTGGTAGTCCAGCCTCCTTTATGCTTTTATCAGTCTATAAATCTTTATCGAGTAAATTCAAGTTTCTAAAGGATTCTAACAATGATAATTTTAGATCATTAAGTGATATTGAAATCAAAGTCATTGGTTCATGCGATGCAAATATAAACTTATCTACTTTACCTAATCTAGAGTTACCTATAAAATTCAAATTAGTGGAAGAACCTCAGTGGTCTGTACAGATAATTTTAGGAACTGATTTTTTGAAATCAAACAATTTAGTAATAAAATATAACAACGATAGTAATATCGATTCAGATAAAATAAAACTTTTTAACGAAATAGCTTCTATAAATGTAGCTGAATCAAATAATAATTTATCTAACGTTGAATATAAAACTGACTTTGGATTTGACATCGATCAAAAATTAAATAACGTCTTACTAGAAATAAAAGATACTACTGTTGAAACTGTAGATGACGATTATGAAGTTAAAGTAGTTCTTAAAGATAATTCTACATATGCATATGCGCCACGACGTTTTGCACACGCGGAACGCTTGCAAATACGTGAAATAACCGACGATTTACTAAAACGAGAAATCATAAAACCTAGCACTTCACCTTATTGTGCACGAATAGT
>NW_017274795.1:0-2284 GCF_001594065.2 Cyphomyrmex costatus | reverse complement strand
GGCATCCCACAGAGGAATATTTTCATTTGGCATCCCACAGAGGAATACATTCATTTGGCATCCCACAGAGGAATACTTTCATTTGGCATTCCACGGAGGAATACTATTATTTGGCATTGCCAAGGAGGCGCATATCGAGGTGGAACTACAACCGACAGACGTCGCAGCATTTAACCTAACAACTACACCTGTCAATATAGCGTACACGAATTGAGTATAATATATGTAATAACGCATTTAATTGTTTTGTACACGTAAGTGAATATTTTTAATCATCATATAAAAATGAATCTGTCGGAAAGCGAAGCAAAAACGAGGCGAACAATTATAAAGGCGACTCTCACGCGACTTAAAACATATTTAGAATCGGCACAATCAGCGCGCGCGACAAAATTCGAATTAATCGAGCGTAAAAAAAAGATAGCGAATTTGTTTGAGCAATATGACGAGGTGCAAGCGCGACTCGAGTGTTTGACAATAGATTCAGATCCAAATTCGGCCGCTACTCATGCAGAAGATCGTGCACGCGTTGAAGAGGCGTATTTTCAGCTCATGGCTTTATACGAGCAGCGTATTAATTTAGTTGAACAATCTCAAGTAGAATCTCAATCGACCACTAATGCTCGTAATCTAGTCACACATCAAAATAATTCAGAATCAAATATTCGATTGCCAAAGATACAATTGCCTATCTTTTCAGGGTCATATGAAGATTGGTACACATTCCATGATTCATTTGACAAATTAATTCACATGAATGAAAGCTTATCAACCATCCAAAAATTTCATTATTTGCGCTCATCACTAAAAGACAAAGCCGCGGAAGTTATTAAATCTTTTGATATCACAACCGAGAATTACGCGGAAGCATGGCAATTATTGAATGAACGTTTCGATAATAGAAGACGTATAGTGCAGACACATGTCAGGGCTATATTTGAAATTGCTCCAATACACAAGGAAAATTGTACGGCATTGCGTGGTTTATTAGATAACGTACTCAAACATTTTAGAGCCCTTAAGGCATTACAAAGACCCGTTGACACTTGGGATGATATGTTGGTTCATTTAGTTTTAACTAAGCTTGATTCCATTACAGTGAAGGAGTGGGAAACTAATCGAGCAGATGCAACAGTACCCACATTTAAGGAGCTTATGGACTTTTTGGCAAAAAGATGTCAGGCATTGGAAACGATATCGAATAAGGCATCAAACGTGGATGCGACAAACACTTCCCAGAAGGCCAAGCATGGTGCTCATGTAGCCACAGCCAATCAATCTTGCATTCATTGCAAAAGTAAGCATTTCATATATCAGTGTGAATCATTTCGTAAGCTTCCTGTAGAAAAACGTTTTGAAATTGTAAAGAATGCGCATTTGTGTATCAATTGTTTGAGATCAGGGACACATCAGGCAAAAAATTGTTCATCGGGCCTTTGCCGCAAATGTGGAAAGGCGCATAACACTTTGTTACATTTTGACTCGAAATTTGATACAACAAAGGGTGATCAGTCAGTTACGTCTTCAACTAAAGACACAAATGAATCTTCATCGAATTCGTCGCCAATTGTTACTCAATGTACTCAAATTGATAGTCCTTCTAAAATTTTTCTGTCAACTGCTATTGTCGATGCATATGATTCCGAGAATCAAACACACGGTTGCAGAATTTTGTTAGACAGCGGCTCTCAATTAAATTTTGTCACTGAAGGCTTCGTAGAAAAACTTCAACTTGAAGGCCGCGCTTTTCGCATCTCGATCTCCGGAGTAGCGGAAGGAAAGTTTGAATCAAGAAAGATAGTCAATGTTAATTTTCGATCAAGAGTAAACGCGTATAGTACTAGTGTCGAGTGCGTAGTTCTTCCGAACATTACACAAAAATTACCACAGGAATTTTGTTCTGCATCTGAATTTAAAATCCCATCAAACATAATACTTGCTGATCCTAATTTTAATATTCCGAGTGAGATCGATATGCTCATAGGAGCACAATTATTTTGGCAACTTATTTGCGTCGGACAAATCAAGGCATGTAAAACCCATCCTACTTTACAGAAAACCAAGCTGGGTTGGGTAATCTCCGGCGTATCACACAATTTTTCCAATGTGGCAATGGCCGCATGCCATCTTACAGCAGTAGATAAATTGAATGAATCCATTTCTAAGTTTTGGGAGATTGAGCATAACTTCTCATTGCCTAATACCAATTACACTACCAACGAACAAATATGTGAAACGCATTTTCAGCAAAATACTCGGCGCAATGTAGAAGGTCGTTTTGTAG
>NW_017274794.1:0-2274 GCF_001594065.2 Cyphomyrmex costatus | reverse complement strand
ATAACCTATTTGACATTTATATATTATGCAATATTAATAAATAAAAAGTGCCATACTAATGTGTGTTGGTTTCTGAAAAATCTTCTTTTTCTTTATTTCGCAAGATGTACCGAATTGAATCTCGAACCTTTTTTTATCCATCTTCTTACTTTATTCCTTGGCACGTGTATCGTCATTAGTATTGTTCCGTTTCCGTTACAAATGAGAAACAGGTCGAAGAACAGCGCTGCGGATGCATCAACGTTAAAGCGACAAAGAAGAATACAATTAAATTTCGCGAGGGATTACTTCGTCCGGAAGATTACAAACGATCCGCTTTCTTCGAAATTAGTGGTAATCGACGATCTTATGAGAGAATCGTCGTCGAGCGACGTGGATTTTTTTTTACCAAAGGCAGTTATCATAAGAATCTTAGTGTTATTTATCTCACAGAATTTCTTCCATCAGTAGCGTGGTCAGCGCGATATATCGCTCAACGCAAATTACGTCGTCGTTCTTAAAAATCCACGTTTTGCGCTCAAATTTGCCATTTATCGCGTCAAGTCTATCCCAACAATCCGAAATTCCTAGAAGAGACATACTACGACGCTATGTCGAGGCCACACGGATATTTGTTGCTTGATCTGAAACAATCAACCCCAGTTGAATATCAATTTCGAACGTATTTTTCCCGAGACTTCGACACATTACGTCTACGTCCTCGTAGATCATTTTCTAAAGGATTTATATAAAAGGTGAGTACGGATCTTCATACGGATTAGTCGTATGCTTTTCTTGCGTTGAAGGAGAATGACAAAAAAGCGTACAGTACAATGAAAATCGCCATTCATTCGATCGGTAAGAAAAACGCTTGTCTCCTTGCGGCACTTTATCATTTGAACAAAAATCAACGTACATCCTTCCTACGCATCGCTGATGAAAAATTAATTCGTTTCATCTGCGAATGTGTTTTTAACACACTCAAAGGTAACGTCTCGCTAGAACGTTACGAAAAATGTTAGTTGAGCAAATACAAAACAGCTCTGCGCCGAGTAGCAAAACACGGTAATTGGAAGGGTAAGAGAAAACTGCTGGTACAGCGAGGATTTTTACCTTATATTATAGAACCTATTGTCAACCCTGTTAATTATCGGAGGCATGAAATCGTGAGGATATAAAACGTTATCTATGGAAAGGGCCAAAAAATGGTTTTAATTTCGACGGAAAATCTCGAGAGAATGCAATATCAATTGCATTGGCATCTGCCGTCAGTGAATCAAAGGAAAGTGCAGAACTGCGAAATTTATAAGCCGTTTGTTCGTCCTTGTTTTAATTCGCCTTTTCCGTTGCGTTATTTTTCCTCCACGCTTCAATGTTGAGAATTATATCGTATTTATGATTTTTAAATTATATTAAAAATTTTCCGCCGTCTGTTTTTTCGCTTTCGCTGTCGCTCCAATTTTCTGAGAGAAAGCTTTTGTAGCTCGAATTTCATCTATTTCGTAATTAGTCAGCGTTTTAATTTATATGCGTTGCATAACGTGCAATGTAATTCGATGTTGATTCAAAATCCGTGATGCGTGCAACGTTATCTAGCACTCTCGAAATACAGCAGATTTTTGAAAGCCGGAGAAATTCCTTCCAGATTATATACGTTTCTGGAGAGTAGATTATTTAAATAAAGTGCTTTCTCTCGTCCTCTGGTGTAGATATAGTGCGCATCCCGTGTAATTTCTCGCAGATGTATCATAAAGTATTTAGGATCGACGTCTCCGTCGAACTACTCGATTCCATGATAATTTCGTGTAAGCCAGTTATTTTCTCATCTCGTTCGCTCTGATAAATCGCCAAATGGATAGGGGGGCATCATAATCCATGACCGATGACCATCGCGGTAAACTGTGATTTCTTTCGGAATAAAATTCTCTTCAATATTGCGGAAACCTTTGTATATCGATGACTATATCCATTGTGATACTCGAATTTTGCTACTCTTTCTGTCACGAAGCGTCGAAGTCACGAACAAGACTGAAGCTTTTACCATTATCCTACGTGCAATTTAGATTGGAAAAAAATTGTGTAGTAGGGGGAATACTTTTTTCGCGAAAGGACATAGGATTAACCGGAAAAGTCGACAATAACTTGACGCGAGGAATCGATTTCCAAAACATTTTCGAACTCGGCATAGACAATACAATTAATAGTCACGGAAAGAGCCTTTTTAAATCTCACTTCTAATCTTAAGCTTCCATGTTTCACGAGATTCCAGTGCCATCGTAATATCTAAAATTAGTT
>NW_017274793.1:0-2259 GCF_001594065.2 Cyphomyrmex costatus | reverse complement strand
CTTTCCGTTCTCGTTTATCGAGAACAATGCGTGTCTTGCCAATGACAGAAATATCTGTGTTTTTGCTTTAACGTGGCACAAGTTATCAGCTGCATATAAATATAATTTATAATGCGTTCTTCTTCGCTATTTTGTACCTCATACTGAATTCTAAGGTCAAGAGAATTTTGAGAATTAATTAGAGTGAGTTTAATTAGTGAGAGTTTAAAAATATTTCTGTACACACACACACATCTTCAGTTTAGAAGATAAACTTTTGTGTATAAATTTTATTTTTGATTTTTTAGTAAGAAATATGAGACATACTGTTTTTAGCAAGAAAAAAAGGGCCTCAAATATTTTAACCTAAATATACTTTTTTGTTATGCGCATTATTATATTATATTTGTCCTTATCAGTAAAGTGTTGGCAAAAAGATTATTCTATAGAAATTATTTACCGATGACAATTGTTTGAAATGTTACTATACATATGCTAGGTGAAAAGTAATTGGAAATCGATGCACGATTGGTCACACAGAGCTTTTGATTGACTAAATTGCGCGTGTACGAGACAGAGCACATATTAGCTTTTTTTTTTCTTTCTCTTTTGTCCTTTTTTCCGTGTACGTATCGTGGCTGTTTAAAAAAGGGAATAGCACGCAGTATGCCTTTTATCTTTGAAAACAAATGAAATGAAACCAGCAAACAAAACCGTATGCGGGTTTTTTGCTTGCTGCCTTGCAAATGAAACAGAACTACACGAACAAGCGTTGTGCGTTGGTAGTTTATTGTTACACGTGAAGTTTTCACTTGCTATTACGATAGCAGACATCTCGTGTCGAGACTATAACTTTTGCCCGAGTTGCACTGTATTCAATCATACGCGTAAAATCGCGCCAGGTCTCAGTATATCAATTTTTTCAAATAACAAAGTTTGTCAAAAAAGACATTCGTTTATATTTTATCTTCATAAAATGTGCCCTCAAAATTTCAATGACAACGCAATTTTACAACTGGATGCACGAACAGGTTTTCCTGCATTCTTCAATTTGATTTGAACTTTACTATCCCCGTAATTCATTCTTCGCGGTAGATTTCATATTTTACCATTTTAACAAATTGTATACAACGAAAAGATGTATTTTCATTATATGTTTTAAGCAATCAAAGTTAAAATGTTTTTTTTATGTAATTTGCGATAACTCAGTAATAAAAAATCTTAGGAACATTTTTGAAAACCGATTTTATAGAAAAAACTTTCACGCTAGAAGTCAAATTTTTTTAAGCACGTCGTAGGCATACAAAATAAGAAGAGAATTTTCCATTTTACCCAACTATTCGTAAACTGAACTTGCAGAAATTAAAAAATATATGTAGTAATCCTTTAAATATAAACATTTTAAGCTTTAAAATTCGTTTTAAAGTAGAAAAACTTTAAATTTTAAATATATCAAATTACTGCTCGAGTTTTAATAATATAAATCGTGTACAAATTTTTGCATTCATCCAATGTGTCTCATATAAAAAAAAATTGATAAAGTTCATAAGTTAGTACATATCCGATATGGTTTTCTTATGCTACATGTACATATTTACATTGCAAGGAAAAGTTTATACTCACATGACGAATTCGTAAAGTTTTTAACAAAGAATACGATTTACGAGATACTTTTCAGTTGGAGCCATGTCGAGTCGCGGCAATGTATGTGGCAGAGTGATTGATGAGCTTTCGTGAATTACGGATCACTGCAATCACAAGACTTCTAACGTTTGTCGCCGATAATAACTAAGTTTCATTTTCTCGCCATTTGTTCAGAGATTTTTTGTTAATAATTTTTTCCGGATAACGTACATGATGAATTACTAGTATTTTTCCGAGTCTTTTCGATCATTAAGAAAAAGAAGGAAATTAGATTGAAACTTATATACACATGAATATTAATATCTTAATTGGATTTAAAATAAATTGCATAATATGAATTTAATGAATATATATAATAAAAATTGCAATATACCTTACTGTATTATCAAAATATAATTAACAATAAATGTGTTGTGTGAGCTGTTATTTAATAAAAAAATTATTGAAATATTTTACTAGCCTTCAAACTGCCAATCAATCTTTATGATCATAGTTTCGATCTTTAAGGTGTATAGTACGTACTTGAATAAGTAGTATAATGGAAAACGATCTATCTCTTATTTCTTTAATCTGTTGTCCATTTCATCGTGTTTATATATTATATATATACATATATATATAAACACGATGAAAATT
>NW_017274792.1:0-2259 GCF_001594065.2 Cyphomyrmex costatus | reverse complement strand
TAAACTGATTTAAGATTCTATATCATTAAAAAATAATATGTAAGAGGTAAAAAGTAACTAGTAATGATAAAGTTATATTAATTCTTTATTTTGGGAGAAAGGAATCGATTTTGAAACATTGAATAAAAAATCCTATATAAAACTTTATTTTTAAATTTTATGCAAAAAAACAGAAAATTTTTATTCATAAATGTAATTGATTTTTATTATAAATGTAAACGTAACTTAAAAGTGTTACAAACGTTAAAACAATAGTTGATGCTTAGGCATTATGTTTTTATTTCGTTTACTTTATCAAATATCCAAATTGTTAATCGTTTATTTAAATGTAAATCTTAATTTATTTAAAATAAATTAACTTAGTGATTTTAGTAAAAAGCAATGCAAATTTACGTACAGATTATGTATGAATTTAAAACAACGATTTGAGCAATACTTTGATGTTAATTTGGGTGTATCGTGGTAACATCCCGCGGCGTCGTTGCACCGACAAACTGCCCAAATAATTTTGCGCGCTGTCTGCCTGTGATCCCAAGATACGCCAAGAACTTTGCGACATTCTGTGGTTTCACCGCCATCGTTCACACGGGTCATAGAAGCTAACCTCTCGCTCGTAATTTGCATGCAATTGTTCCTAATTTATGCTATAACGATGCTAATTAGAACATATATACATGCAGATATGCGCTTACATGTTTGTATAAGAAAATTAATACAAAATATTACAGATAGGAAGACTAAACATACGTATGTGCGTGGGTGTGTGTATTACGTCTATTATTTTTATATTTTCATAATGCAAATATAATGTTGATAGATAATATATTCACGAAAATGCAATTAATGTGACTGTGCGCGCAAAATTTCTTTTTCATTATAATCCTGTTATGTCCAAGCCTTAGGATTTTTTATTGTAAAGGGATTTTCGGGGTGAGAGGAGGAAGTCACTGAAGAACGTAATTGAAACCCTTCTTCTGCGGTCAACGTTCTGGGACATCTATTACAAGTCGAACGCACTTGTGTAAAGCCCTAGATATGGGTCAGTGTACCATATGGTACGCTATGACGCCATCTGAGACAGCTCGTCGGACTTTTAAAAATTTAGGTTATAGATCTGATCTAAAAAAATATATGAGCAACGGATAAGGAAACCAACAATAAGGAAACGGATTTGTGCAATCTTATTCCAAAAGTTGTCTTGTGCGCATCAAGATGTTTATTACTATATTTATACTTATATTTTACTTATATTTTTAATACCTATATAAATTTGCTACGAACATTTCATTTAGATAAAATTTCTAGATACCTCATCGTTGCATTAATATAATATATTAATATAATATATTAAGTTTAAGACGAATAAATAAGAAATAATAATATTATATATAATACGTATTCACTGCATACTTACCGCATCGGTTTAAACAATGCCTGCATGTTGTCGCCGTAATCAATAACTAGTTTTAATTGTGTACCGCCATCTTTTTGAACTATAACAAAAATCATTTAATAAATCTTTAAATGGCATCAATCAATAATAAATCTTTTAAGCGTATTTAGTTAGCAACTATTAATTTATACCACATAGTACAAAACGAAAAGTGATGTGAAACTAATATAACATTAATGATGATATATTACTAAACATACACACACATGTACATTAATTATATCAAATATCAAATATATAATACACTATAATTAGTATGGTTATTGGTTATACATACAGTACGTATAACTAATTATACGGTGAATATGTACGTTGAATTTTATTGAATTTTTTTTATCCTAAATATTTCAATTATCTTTAATCTTTTAGAAATATTTCAAATAGAACTTTCATAGTTTAAAGGGAAGGGTGATGTATAAAAAAAAATTTTTAGGAATACACTTATGTATTTTTTAAGAAGCATTAATATAACTGATAGATATTCCTTTAAATGAAACCATATGATTTTTTATACATTTAATCCTATTCTACTTTCTAAAAGTGAATCAGTGTATTATTATATTAAAAAACACAGTAAATATTCGCTCATGATTCAGTTAAGTGTAGCACTGAAGTCACCCATTCATTTTTACAGAGTATTTTTTACTTATAGATACAAATAATAATATATGATCCAATAGTCAACAATTTTTAAAAAAGGTTAGTTAATAAATGCATTTTTGTGTTCAAAAATGCATTTATTCCAAAACAAAATGAATGAACAGATTAATTAAAGTATTGTCCATCGCTGGCTACTACTTTTTCCC
>NW_017274791.1:0-2250 GCF_001594065.2 Cyphomyrmex costatus | reverse complement strand
ATCAATAATATTGTCAGTATTCGTTGATACTGACAGTATTACTGACCGTGTACAGAGGCCTTATGCTTTTACTTAAATACATAATTATATATTACTTATTAAGCAGCGTGTACATATTTATAATAAATAAATCGTGAGTAATTTTTTAACATAAAACATGAAAGGAATATACATAACCTACAATTAACCTAATAAATAATATGTATTATTACAATATGCAAGTTATAGAAAAGACACAGAAAAAGACAAGAGCTCCTAAAGTAACAAATATGCAATTAGAATACCTAATTAAAATGGAAAACCATATTGCGTTTGCTATAGGCAAATTGTTAGGGACAAGGGGAAAGCCAGTTCATGATAAACAATGGCAACACCTAAGTGAACAATTAAATCATTTGGACGGACCATCGAAAGGTGTAGAAGGTTGGAAAAAAGTAAGTTTAATTGTATGTTTGTATCATACATCCAGTATTCATAGTTATAAGCTTCTTATATTTAAAACCATCTTGAGTATAATTTTGAGATTTTATAAGCTACGTACAGACCGTATTAGTATACTCTTATTACAATTATAAAGATTATTTTGTTTCAGATTGTTTTTTTTATTGAAATACTTTTTTAATATTAGTAATATTGCATGTTGCAGCTTTAGTGCGATCAGAGGAATCAGGCTAGAAGTCGGGCGGCAAAAGCAAGAGCAGCGCAAAAGATGACAGGCAACATTAGTACTACAATACAATTGAAGAGCTTTGATTTAAGAATACTATCAATTTTTAGAGGTGAATCCTGTGTAGGTTTGCCTATAATGGAAGTGGGACTTGGAGAGCGACCTGAGGTTTGTTATCTTTTTATAGAGAACGTTATATAGTATAAAAATCTATCATTCTATCCCACACTATCTCATATCTGCGACGGTCAAGACCTCACGATAGAAAGAGATGCAAGGGATTTATAGATTCAGTTAAACTACCATTTTCTGGCTTCAAGCTACGGACAGAATGATTGATCTATATATTATATATTGTTAGGTTTATCATGTTTTGCGTTAACTTTGTATTGCGCTTTTCAATTGCAATTTAAATTATTTGCAACTCGTGAATAAAATAGATTCTGTCTGTTTGAACAGGATATTATCGATCCATCATCAGTTTTGGGACTAACATCAAATAATCTTGCAGGACAAAATATTAATACTGAAAAAGAAAATGTAAGTATTAAATACAAACTATTAATGCTGCTAAATATGGTCATCACAAAATATATTTTTTTATTAAATTAAATTCTTTTATTTAGAACACATCAATTGAAATTGGAATAAATGAGGAAGATCTAATTTTATTCCCATTAAATGAAGATTATTTGATACAAAATTTGAATGAATAAACAAATCAGTTAATTGATGAACCATGTACTAGTTGCCAAAGAACACTGGAAAACAAGTACATACATAACGTACAACCGAATGTAGAAGTAAGCACAAACATGAATGTAACGTTAATGATTCATGCTTCGTTAATCAATCAGAATAAAAGAATTTTATGAATTGATCAATCAATAAATACTTTAAAGCTTTTGCAGCGTTAAGTGGATTACACTTAATATTTATAGTATAAATTTCTATTCTTCAGTATTATTATATTTACTATTATTTTTATACACTTTATGTTCTATCCTAATGAAATTATCATTGTTATAGAAAAATGTCCAAGAAGCTCTTCAAACAGAACCAAATAAATTATCAGAAAATAGTTCAAGTACATTCAAACGCGACAGTAAGCACGATATATTTATGATATACATTTTCAGTATTTTATTTTATCATATTCATTATTGTTATATAGTTATATAGTTATATAACAATAATGAATATGATAATAGTTATCTATTTTATTATTGTACGTTAATCAAGTTGTTATTGTTATAGGGAAACGTCCGAGAAGCAGCAGGGCTATTCTGAAATTTTTTAATGCATGCGTTATATGGCTTGTAACGCATGCTTTCATATTCCATAAATGCATCTTAACGCTTGGCATCGTCAATCAATTTACATTGCATTTACGTTAAGTTTGCGTTATATTAAATTTCACTAAGAAATTGTATTCTGTTAGCCACTTTAACGCAATTTGTAACGTATGTCCGTGCGTTACGTAAAGTAATGCTAACATTGCTAACGCCGACTTTTAGACAGCGTTAAATGTCATAACGCAAGTTAGGTGTTATAACGCGCAATAAAATCTTGTGAAGAGTAAA
>NW_017274790.1:0-2229 GCF_001594065.2 Cyphomyrmex costatus | reverse complement strand
TACATGCATACGTTTACACACGTGTTTGCGTACATATTACATACTAGCGTATTCCTTACTTGTAGAAAATTCTCGCTACGCGTTGCATTGGCAAATTAAACTGTCGTTATCGAAGTTGGCAACAAAATTAGATCAGTGAGAGACAAAGACAATATTTCGAACTTTGATAATTTAAAGAGAAAAAATTATAAATAAGATATTTGCAATAATCAGACGTAAACAAGTAAGGGATATTCTAATATACATATCCATCTACATATATATATATACACACGCGCGCGCGCACATATACATACAAACACATACGGCATACGTACGTACATACGTGATACATATATATATTAGGATATAAGGATTCAAGGATCCAATGATCTAAAGATTGAATGCTTATATCCTTGGATTCTTCGCCCTAAGTTTTTCGATTCCCCAGACCGTTCAGAGAGCTTTTACGTTATAAAATATTTTTATTATCAACCTTCTTCGTTTTATGAGTGCTCACCTCTTTGAAAATTCTCAATTTTTCCGTCACGATCTTAACAGTCTTCAAATCGCTGAATATTTCAATCCGTGCAGTCTTTAGATCTTTTTAAGTAATCCTTTTAATCCTGGAACACAAACGGAAGATATTCGTAGCGCGTTGTTATATTTGACGATTGTTAAATTCATACAGTAAGGCATTCGGCGACTGAAGATCCAAGGATCCAAGCATCCGTTTACGTTACCGTATACTCACATGTCGCATAGAGCAGGGCATAAATGTAATCTAAGCTTCGTTATTTTTATGATCTTCATTATCGTAGTCGAGAACGAAGTTTTTATCACGACCCTTTAACCGGTGAACCGGACGCGATCCATTTGCGCCAAAAACAAATATCTGCAATGAAATTGCTGATAAATTTCACGATATGTATCATAGGATAAATTGTATTATATCTCGAGAGTGATACTCGCAACGGATCGCTGAAGTTAACGCAATATTAAACTAAGGACTTTTCATAAAGGACAAAAATTTGTCCTTTATAGTTTTCGACGTATAATATGCGGTAGAATACACTAAAGAAGATAAAAAAGAAAGAGAATATGTGATGAATAAGCGCGAGCTTGGAATTACTGGTTAAAGGGTAATTCGACCGAGAGCAACAAGCTGCTATTCCGTTTTCCGGAGAAGGCCGTTCGGTTAGCCAGACGTATTTAACAGGTAGTCAACGATGTTCTTTTATAATTTATGGGATAATTTTCATTCGTACCCGTTTCGAGGAAGGAAATGCGTATCAGAAGCGTGTATATGTTTGTATGTGTGCGTGAGAGAAAGATAGAGCGCTCGAGAGAAAGGATAGACCAAAGGCGCAATCTCTAGAAAGAGAAAGAAACCGATGTAAATATGTAAAATAAAGTGTTCCTGACGTAAACGCACAGAAGATCGTCAGAAGGCATAGTTCCAACAAGCGGTAATTTCGCACGAGAGTTCTCTGTCGGCCCGTTCCTCTTATCCTTCCTCACCATCGTACAGATTCTCGGGGATATATGCTGTGGGATAAATTAGGAAGAAAAATCTTTTAAGGCAGTGTTCGGATATCCGCTGTCAGTACTGAAAATACACAGTATACGTAAAGCCTATGGCACATGATACATTTTTTCCTGCTTGCATTTTGATAAATTATTAGAATCGGCATCACGCAAAATGCAGAATTTCTAGTAATTTATTAAAATATAAGCAAAATAAAGCAGGAAAAATTAATCATACATTTAACATACAATATGTATAAATTTTTACAGAATTAGGAAAGTTACTTTTTAGATTACCTTATGCGTGTTTATTACAGAAATTAAGTATAAAAAATAATACAAAAATTGGAACGAATGATAAACTCTAATATAAAAAATAACATGTTGAGATTTATTGTATTCGACTTCCATAAAAAGTAATTTGAAAAGTAACTTTGTCAACACTGGATTTTCATTAGTGCTAGCAGTAGAATATATACATTAGACATGGCTTAAATAAATAAATAATGATTATGTATTGGACTCGGATTTTCGAGATGCCGCAGAATAAATTGATAGAAAAATCACATTTATGTCCATTTCTGCCAATGTAGATTAACTTTAATCTGGTTTAATTTATTCTTTATCCTTTTCTGATTCTCAGACCTACAAAAAGACAAAAAATAACAAATCAAACCAAGATTACAGTTAATCTACATTGGTAAAAACGGATATTAATAGGCA
>NW_017274789.1:0-2221 GCF_001594065.2 Cyphomyrmex costatus | reverse complement strand
TTCAGTTTCCACATTTTCGAATAAACTTTCTTCCAATCCTGCAGACATGAAAGATTTGATATTTCTTTTCTGTTCTTCACAAATTGTCAAAGTACCGTCTTGTGTTATGCCTTCCGTTTCACTGCGTGCAATTATTAATATCGATTTTAATATAACTTTTGCCATCTCCTCATTACGACATAAAATTAGTTGTCCTAACAATGACAAATAAAATTGTTTAATACGAATCCGCACATCTTTTAAAAAGGTTGCATATTTTTTAACAAAATGTGCTACGTCGATACGGACGTAGCAGTCTGGTACATAATTATCTTTACAGGCATCAGTATAATTCTCAATTGTTAAATATCCAGAAAAACTACGAACTGCTGCTATTAAAAGAGCTTTAGAAAAGTCGCAAACAACTTCTCGAGGGCGAGGTGCACCTGATCTGATCCACTCAGTCAACCAAAATTGTATAGAGTTTGTATTATGGCTTTCGGTGATCATTTGAGCTACTGGGAAAAGTCCACCTTGATCGCAATTTATCACACAATTATAGAAAAATATATGCTTAGATTTTGAATTATCTGGTTTCCGAATTTTTTTTACTATGCTTCCGGTAGCGTCGATGTATACACAAGCTGGTTCTGAAGCTGCGTACGCACGATAAACATCTAGTTGATAATTTGCCCAGTAGTGTACATAAAATGGGTCTAATCCAATACTATGTATAATTCCTGTTAATTTATTGAACTTCATTATATGTAAAGCTTTTATAGGATCTTCGTGAATATACTTTTTTTTTAATATTTCATGTTTTGCAGTGCGTAATACTTGAGCACTGTATAAATGTGGAGGTTCTAAGACATCATTATAATCCATGTATTTTTCTGCCATTTCCACTCTATATGCTGTTGCAGATTTTCCGCGCAAATTTTCCACGACTGTTTCTCGTATTGGTTTACGAAGATATCGTTTACCGCAGCGTCCATTACCTTCCGTAAACCTGCAAGATATTTTTGTGCTTATATCATTTTCATCCGAATTATCGATTTTGCATTTAATGACTGAACCACATCGACAACTTCCGTTAGCATATCCTGATTGCCCATCACGAGTCAACTTGTGATTTTTGAAGTTAAAACCACATGAAAGTTTAGTGGCTTCCCAAATCTTTTGGCACAACACATGCTGCCACATCCCAGGTTGTAAAATTGTATGTTGTCTTACGATTCTCTTACGTTTATCTATTTTTCGATATTTCTTGTAAATTATCATATCTCGAAAATCACTTTTTGGTATATTTATAGTAAAAATGGTTTCTGATTTACTTGTCTGTACTATGTCTTGATTTGATTCATCTTGTGACGATATACTCGTAGATGCATTGATGCTTGAATCATTTTTCGAGGTGTTTTGTTCGCTTCTTATGGAATTACTATCATTCCGCTCATTAGAAGAAGAATAATTCGTTATTTGTTGTCGAATATTATATCTGTTACATACCACAAATGTATAAAGAGCAATCGGTGACATATCATTAATTTGTTTCGATAAATTTAGCCATATTTCATCACACTTTGATATTACTTTACCATTATTTAAAATAATTTCACTTTTATGATTTATTAAAAGCTCGATTACTTTACTTTTATCTATTTGAATAGGTCTTCCGCGAATAGGCATGATTATTTAATAATTATTACGTTATCAACAAAAACGCAATGGTAAATATTACGATAAGTACTCTTACGCTCACGATTCAGCACTGACTAGAATAAGAATCTGTCAGGGAAGAGAACATACGAAACAGTAGAACATAAAACAAACGAAGTATACACTGTTGGGCAGTGTTAACTTTAATCCGTCCAGCGGTGAACGTTTGATAGTTTTCTGTACGATCTATTTCCGCGATCGGTATCTTATAGATTTACAATGTCGTGTGTCCGGCGCGCCGATACGAAAAAAAACTATCAAACGTTTACCGCTTGACGGAAGATTAAAGCAATGCAGCCCGACAATGCATACTTCGTTTGTTATAGGTATGTCTCATTTTACTTCGTACGTCTTTTTCCTCAAATTTTTCGTACTCTGGTCAGTAAGCGTTGAATTGCGAGCATAAGACCAAAAACTTCTACACATTTTAAAAGCACATAAGGAAGAGTTGTCGAAAGCATACTCACTTAAATCATACCTCGTCAATATTTTATACTATTACTTTAAAATAGGCGACATTTAT
>NW_017274788.1:0-2211 GCF_001594065.2 Cyphomyrmex costatus | reverse complement strand
AAAAATCTATTCTTCAATTAACCATGAATTTTGATTTAAAAATATTATCGCGTTTACAATGGTAGGCTTTAAATTTGAACGTTTTGCTGAAATTATTTGTCCTGCTTTAGAAAATATCCTTTCGGATGGAACTGAGGTACCTGGGACGCAAATGTAGCGTTCAGCTATCTTCCAAAGTTCCTTTGCAGGATATTCTATCCAATATGAAATCGGATTTTCATTCAATTCAAGCGTGGGCAATTCCAAATATTGACGAGTTATTATAATACTGTCTGCCGTCGCATTTGACGTGTTTGTTACTTGAGAAATGCGCTGGTATAAAAAATCCATCAATCCAACATTTGTCGTTGCTTTAGTTGACTCACTCGATATTGATGAAACCGATGAAGGTGACAATATCTGAGAAGTAGATGGTTCACTGTCCAAATGCAATTGTTTCTCTTTTCTGATTAGTTGAGCCACTTCTTGTTGAACAAGTTGCTGAGCACTATTCGCATTTTCTATATTACGAAATGCATATTTCTTTAATCTAGGATCTAATAATGTCGCAACTTTAGGAATAGTTCTTTGTTCATATATAAAGAGTCGTTTTACTATAGATAATTTTAATTCTGTACATAGTTGTTTCCCAATATCACTGGTAAGTGAGTGCTCTATTTCAGTTAAATTATTATATAGTCCTACCACCAAAGGGATAATTAACGATACCGTCACATATTTCTGTCCAGAAATTTGATTTGTTGCGGTCTCAAAAGGTTGAAGCACCTTTACCATTTCATTTAACTCAATGAAGTTATTAAAGTTTAGTGATTCTGGCGCTTTGGGCAATTTTGACAGAGTTACAATTAAACAGTCTTCTGTGTTTAAAGCGATCAGTCGTTTAATCATGTACAAAATACTATTCCACCTTGTTGCAACCTCTTGCAATGGTTTTAATTGTTTCAAATTTCTTTTGCGTTGTTCTTCTCGTAATTTATCCATTGCAACAGTACTTTTTTTAAAATATCTAACAATTTGTTTACATTTCTGTAAAAGAAATTCAATATCAGTTTTATTTTGTTGTGTAGTTAACCCATCATTTACTGTTAGATTTAAGGTATGAGCAAAGCAAGGTAAATGCCTTATTTTAAGCAGATTACAAGCATTAATCATATTTTGAGCATTGTCAGTAACGATGCATTGTACTTTATCTTTCAAATGCCATTTTTTAATAACTTTCTGAAAAAGTAATATTAATTTAGCATATCTCTAATATTATTATTAATTATATTATCTTTCTTTACCTCAATATGCTCCTTAATATGCTCAGCTGTATGATTACCCTCTATTTGAATTGTCTCTAGTACCACAGTTTTAAGATCTCCATGTAAAACAAAGTGGCAAGTGATTGTGATATAGCCCTCTCCTACCATAGATGACCATAAATCTGTAGTAAATGATACATATTCTGTTTGGTCAAGAATATCTTGTAGCTTGGTATTAACTTCGATAAACAAAGATTGCAGTATCGTATTTCGCAATGTTGTTTTATTCGGTAATTTGTATTTCGGATCTAATGCATGAACTAGAGCCTGAAATCCTTTGTCGTTCACAATCGAAAATGGCTGCAAATCCTTTGCAATCATTAATGCTACTAGTTTGTCCAAGTTACGTTTTTTTTCATCAGTTTCGTTATATAATAAACTTTTCTTAGAAACATATGAAGTAATTATTTTCTGCTTCTTTATTTTCTTTGCTTCTGCTTCTGGCGTTGTGCTTATACTGCTTATATCCAATTCGTTAGAAGAATCATTCGTATCTTTTAATTCTTCTGCATGATACCTTTTCAAATGATCATGTAAATTTGTTGTGTTTCCACTTGTTTTGTATTCTTTATTACAAAATAAACACAAGGCGAATTGATTGCACTGCTTTTCAAAATAATTCCATATTATGGATTTTGTTTTTGTTCTTTTGCTCATTTTTAATCTAAAATACCAAATTATTTAAACATAACCTGCTCATCTTAAGTACATCAACTGTGTATGCAAAGCAAACTTAGATTATTCAAAACTATATTAAATTAAAAATTATTTATTTACTTACTTTATTAAAATAATATAACATAAAAATGTTAAACATAAATTATTATTATAATTTGGTTATTTTCCATCAAAGACATAGAGAATGGACTGCGCGATCCCGTATCTAAGTAGTATCAAAATGTGTCAA
>NW_017274787.1:0-2207 GCF_001594065.2 Cyphomyrmex costatus | reverse complement strand
GTGATAAATATGTTTGAACTTCCAGATAATGCCAAAAGCAAAGGTACAACGGAAAGGCGTGAGCAATCCGCGTAATTCATGTCTCAATCCATTCAATTTACCCTCGCATGCGAGGTCGAGGGCATTATCCTTGAGAAAAGTTACCAAAAGCCATTTAATTGCTTGCGGCTTGCCGGTAAACGAAGAAACGTTACAAAAGTCGATTTGTACCTCTTGTCGAGTGCGTTTGTCACAGCCTAGTACTAGCAAGGATATTACAAACGAAGACTGTCCAATTGAAGAGGTATTACATGTATAATTTTTATAACAAGAACTAATTATGTAAATTATCATAACATTCTTTCATATAAAAATCATTTTATTCTTGTTTGCACTTTCGTAGAAATTAATTTTTATTAGGCAAACTTATTAAATGTCAATTGCACAATAATTTATGTATTCTATATGATTATAGAATTGAGTAAAATATGCAGTGATAACTTCCTTTGTAATTTCCAAATTACAAGTATATTTTTATTCTTTACAGTTGCCAAATATATCGTCCGAGGACAATGTCTTGCCCTCCAGCGCATCTAGTGAAGAAATTGCGAAAACTAGCGATGTTTCGGATTTTTGTTCAGAAGGAACAGTACCGCGTTCAGAAGTGATTGCAGGTGTTAATAAAGGGTTGAGTTATGTTGGATTATCACCGATAAATATACAAAAAGTTGGAAGTAACAAATACGCAAGGGAAAAAATGTTTCAGATTAACAACGGCTTGAAAAAGAAAATTTTTAAGGACGATTCATGCGGTAATGAAAATGTTTTCAAGGATTATTCTTCTATCTACGCAATTTTACGAGACAAGTTTATTGACACTAAAGATCACAAAATGAAGATAAAAATTTTGACAATATTTCATGAATGGTCTTTCAATAAAATTATAGAAGCTTTTCCAGGTGCCACGTCTCATATGATAACAGTTGCGAAAAAGATTGTATCGAATAAAGGTATTTTAGAGAAACCAAATAAAAAAATTCATCCAAAGTTGCCAGATGATGTAATAGATAAGGTAAAAGCATTTTACCTATCAGAAGAATTTGGTCGAATCCTGCCAGGAATGAAGGATTATATTACCGTAAAACATAATGGAACCAAAGAGCGCTTACAAAAAATTCTAGTTTTAAATAATTTAAAAGAATTGCACCGGGAATTTAAGAATAGAAATCCGGAAATGAAGTGCTCTTTTCAAGTTTTGCGGCCTTGCGACCAAAACAGTGCATACTAGCAGGTTCAAGTGGTACACATTCCGTCTGCGTTTGTGCTATCCACGAAAATGTAAAACTGTTGATTGATGGGTCAAATATTAAAAATCTTACAGCTGACTGGCCAGCACCGATTAAAACTTACCACGATTGTTTAAACAAGATGATATGCAATCCACCATCAGCAAGCTGTTACATGGGAACTTGCGATACATGTCCAGGTACGCAGCACTTAATAGAAGAGTTAGAAAAAGTATTTGACGAGAACGATATTGACCAAATAACATACAGACAATGGACACACGTTGATAGAACTACCCTTCAAAACGTTGTGTCACCTACGGATGAGTATTTGAGTAATTTATCCCAAGGACTGACAAAATTATTGCGACATTCGTTTCTCGTAAAGAAACAAACTGAATTTTATCAATCAAAAAAAGATACTTTGAAGCAAAATGAATGTATAGCAATTTGCGATTTTTCTGAGAATTACGCCTTTGTAATTCAGAATGCAGTGCAAGGTGTTCATTGGAACAACAACCAGGCGACCATCCATCCTACTGCCATTTATTACAAAGATGCAAAAAATGAACTAAAAATTATGAATTTTGTTTCGATCTCAGAATGTCTACATCATGACACAGTGGCTGTTCATCTTTTTCAATCTGAAATTGTAAAATTTTTAAAAATAAAATTGCCGACAGTGAAAAGAATTATTTATTTTTCGGATGGAGCGAGTGCCCAATACAAAAATAGAAAAAATTTCATCAACGTCAGTCATCATATGGAAGATTTTAATATCGCAGCTGAATGGCATTTCTTTCCAACCTCGCATGGGAAAGGACCCTGCGATGGATTAGGCGGAACTCTGAAAAGGCTTGCTGCCCGAGCAAGTCTTCAAAGACCCAGTAACCCTATTCAGACACCCAAAGAATTGTTTGATTGGGCTAAGCAGGCATTACC
>NW_017274786.1:0-2203 GCF_001594065.2 Cyphomyrmex costatus | reverse complement strand
ATATTATATATAATTTATATCTTAATACAATATCTTTATTTGAATATTCATTCAAAATAAAATCATATATGCAGTAAAATAATTATTTACATAAACTATTTTTTATTATAGTTTCTGGTCAGGATAGTAATTCCACATATACTAAAAAGGAATTGGAAGAGGCGATTCAGAAATGGCTACGTAGAGCCAAGGAAAGATGTACTACTAAGAAGAATAAATTAGTTAAAGATAAAGAAGAAATTGAAGAACATTAATAAATTTGTGATAACTTTTTGGACTTTCTTCTCTATTAGAAGAATTTTAATTTTTTATTTTATTAGGGAGATTTTCATTTTATTATTAGATATTGATTTTAAACCGATGGTTAAATTACCTACCAAAATTGTTTACAGTATTTGGAAGATAATTTAATCATCGGTTTAAAATCAATTTCTAATAATAAAATGAAAATCTCCCTAATAAGATAAAAAATTAAAACTTTCTGTATACTATTATCTATAAAAATGTGATTACATGTTGATATTAATATTATTTACGTTGTACAATTATACATTTAAAGATTTCATTTTAAGTTAAAGTTTAACGTTAAAGTTTATCAATATTATATGTATATGATAATATGTATGTGATACAAACGTTATAATAATTTTAAGAAATTTAATTTGTGTTCTTAAGGGTTTTTAAGGATCGAATCCTTAATTTCATTTATATACTGTAGTAGTCACGCTACTTGCGATATTATCAGATTTATATCGTGTAGGAACGATTCCAAAGTGTTAATAGCGCAATTTTTTTGTTACTAAGCCATCTTTCATCTATTCGCTATGGAAGATGTCATATATTATATATGATTTCTATAAAAGTGTTTGTTATATTCTTTTTCTTCTTTTCAATATTTAACGCATTATAGTATTGTTTTAATAGCAAATCGTGCATTATTGTGCGTTTTATTAGCTTGAAATAACAGTAAAAAATTTTGTAATAAAATTGTAATGTTATCTTCTTCTGTGTATAAATGACAGAAATATCGACAAATTTCTTTTATTTCATAATAAATGAAAAATATCAACAATTATGCATTAATGGTGTATATGTAATATATTAATTGTTTTAGTGTTGTTTATATTAATTTTGTATAATTCTCTATCTCTTGAATTTGTTTCACAGTGACGACGGATTGAGGTGTGTTCGATTATTCAATTTTAAAAGTGAACTACTTTCTGTTGTGAACTTTCAATAATGTTGGAAGTTTTTATCTCTAACAAAAATGCTGTAAATTGAATCAATTATTTTGTTTATTAAATTACAATAACATTTTGTGGCAAAGTATACGCAAATCTCTAATGCGCATAAGTGGCACGCCAGTTTTGTAATTTCACAAACAAATTTCTGTTGCAAATTTGCAAATATTGTAAAATCACGCAGCAAAACGTTACATGATTTGTAAATTTACTGCACATATTTATTGTAAGGGATTATAATAAATTTACAAATATTTTTAACAAAGAATTGTACAACTCTTTGGATATCATCAAATATCTTTCTTTTCATGGGCACGACCTTCGGCGTTTGAATATTATCAATATAATATTCAATACATAAAATTTCTCAATAATGTTCGTCAGTGATACAATATATAATGATAATTTTTTTATATTTATATTCTTTACATAAAATAA
Source organism: Cyphomyrmex costatus (assembly GCF_001594065.2). Taxonomy (NCBI): domain Eukaryota; kingdom Metazoa; phylum Arthropoda; class Insecta; order Hymenoptera; family Formicidae; genus Cyphomyrmex; species Cyphomyrmex costatus. Next base: position 524 of record NW_017274786.1, on the reverse strand, counting down.
TATAATTTGTCATTACATTTTTTGTTTAGTTAATATAGGGTGTTTTCTCTACATTTGATGACACAAATGACGTTCTATCTTCGGCACTCATTGAATGTCAAAAAAATAGAGCGATGTTTGTGTCGACTTGTGTCATCAAATGGAAAGCCGTCATTGTTTGCAAATATGTATATTGGCAATAAGATAAAAAAATATATGGTCAGGTTTAGCAACAATGGATGTGTGTCCGAATAAAGAATTATTTTGTTACTTTTAAATAAGTTTACTAGCCTTGAATAAAGTCAAATTATATATATAATATGTATGTATACCAATACATAAATTGACGTACATGCACACGCACGCACGCACACACACACAGACATATGCATATACGTATTTACATTATTATGTAAATATATGTATGTATATCTGTTTTATATATGGAATCCTAATAAGTCCAAAATAGTTTCAATCATAATTCTTCTTCAAACATATGTTATTTAACAAATTATTATATATATATATATATATATATATATATA
>NW_017274785.1:0-2198 GCF_001594065.2 Cyphomyrmex costatus | reverse complement strand
ACGCGTGGGAGCTATCAGAGAGGAAGAAAGAGCGAGAGAGAGAGAGAGAGAGAGAGAGAGAGAACGGATGAGTGAAAGAGATTTACCGATGTATCACACGGACACAAAGGTCTGGAATATATTTCCGTGCCCGGCGGGACCATCATCTATAAAACACGCCGCCTAGTCTAGACAAGCTTAAGCGGCGGATGACAGTTTTACGTTGTCGCTTATGCGAGCAGAACTGGTCGACAACGGCGCGAATGGAGCGAGAAAGGAGATCTACGGAACACATGACTCGTATTAAATAGCGGGGACACGTTCGATTTTACGACACCGTTGTATCCGGCAAGGATTACGGGGTGGATGACATTGACAGTGTGCGCGTACGAGAGACATATAGCACCCGGTCATTTCGTCGTAGAGACAGTAATTGGAAATTACGACGGAGAACGGCACAGGGACGCGATCGCGCAAGGGTGCGATGCCGTAAGATCGGCCACTATACAGTCATGACTCTCTTGCCACCACGAGGAGGTGTTTACGGTCATCGGACTGGTCTCCTCTTCCCGAGTAGCAGCGGTTCTTCACCCTCCAATATCAATCGATACCTCCGAGATTCTCGAAATTTCTTTTATACATCCACGCGAAGATTGCATCGAATTTTTTTATCTGATGAAAATAATTTCTTGTCACATTTTTGTATATTATTTCGAAATTTAGAACAACTTTTGATTCGCATATCTTTGAAAAGAATGTTTTTCGCAACCCTAACAGATTACGTAACCTTTTTCGTTAAGAACCACTGTTTTATGAGATCACGATGTCGTTCCTTCGCGTCTTTGTGGGTTTCGACCTGACAGATAAATGTTTGTAGCGGTACTTTCCTTATTTTTACTGGATGCGGGCATGTCTCAGAGTAATTTGAGATAAGAGATAAAAAAACTACTTTGATATTTAACCTTTCGTCGGCAGTGTAAAATTTTCATCCTCTGCGTTTGCAACTTGAGTTTTCAAATTTCAGTGTAGATTTTTATATTGTATGTATCAAATAAATATTGTATAAAAATCTGAACAAATTTTTATATGTTTGGGAAAGTTTTAACAACGAGTTTTACTATCATAAAAGTTGAATTGTATTTTATTTATTTTTTTTTTTACAGATTTTTTAATTTATTTACCAGAATTCACAATAAAAAGATTAACTGTGCTTTTAAAGGCCAATATTGTCGACGGGCAAAAGCACAAAATAAATTTACATAATAACCCAAATAACTTTGTTTAGAAGACTTTTTTATGATGTCTTTTAAACATCGGGTGTTTTTATGATATCTTTATGACATCTTTTAGGCGTACATGTTATTTGAGAATCGATATAAATCTTATTATTATACATTATCAATTATCATATAGTAACTAAGTATACAACAACTTAATCCATACTTCGTGTTTTTGTGCTCAACATTTCTATTGGAAATTGTATAAATTCACAAGAAATATTATTAAGCACGAAGAACTGCTTTGACTGAATATAGTGCTTTTTACGCACGTATATTTAATCTCATCGGTCGATTTTTATTTGATATTGTTTATATGGAATTCTATCTTTCTCTTTAATTAATGGATTGTTAACTTACGGGAGGAAAGGTAAATTTGAGACGTTGAGTTAAGAGACCTGGACGAAAGTTGTCGAGTATAGCGAGTTGGCGCAAGAGATTTGCAAGTTACTTTCCAGAGAACGCGCGTGCCACATATAGGAGCGACTTCGGAAAGCGACGAACGTGGTCCATTTCCATCATGACTGAGGATGTAACGGGTGGCCCTATGAGAAAGGTGAGCCGTGGCGAATTTATGGGCCGCTCCGAGATTATTCCGAGACTTACGCGCCGAGGAAAGGTGCATCGCGCTAAACAAATTTATGGCACGCTCGAGATTATGGTCGACGAGAAGTAGCTGGAGAGCTCCCCGGCGAGTTTTCCGAATCGAAATTCTGTTCCCGTCTTTCAGCTGTCTTCTCTCTTTTCCTTTGGATACAACGGCGTTCTGCGTTTTCACAGAAGCGTCGATCGCGGCAATATCCCTTCGATTTATTTTTTTTTTTCGTTAAAAGTTTTTCTCGTTCGTAAATGCATGGGATACCTAATATAAGACAGAGATTCCTATCGTGAAACATGTTGTATTTAGAAGAAGCGGTTTCAGTTCGAAAGAGAGAGAGAGAG
>NW_017274784.1:0-2197 GCF_001594065.2 Cyphomyrmex costatus | reverse complement strand
TGTCGCATGAAAGCATCATTTATTGTATCATTTATCGCACTAATAGATCAAATTTTCAATATATGACAGGACCACTACGGCACCATCTCCGCTGAATCTCCTGTCCACGTGGATTACATATTTCGTCAAACTTTGCAAGAAACGTCTGACCAAAAAGAAGGAACGACCCTCTTTGATGCACTTGATGGGTGGCACTCGTATGTCTCCTCGCACCAGAATGGGAGCCAAATGGCTGTCCAAGATAAAGAAGAACACGCAAGTGGGACACACGAATAGCTTCGCCTTATCAGTGGCTCACCTGAGTCCTCTCGGAAGTCAGTTGTCCTTCCGTAACGTTGTCAAAATCGATAATGTCGTCGACTGGGAAGTTGTCAGGCGCAAATATAGAGACCTTTACGGCGAGAAGATCGAGGAGAAGCCGGTCGAAGAGAGCAAGGAGTCGACAGAGAATCCATTGGCAGTTTTGGAAGGCTCGTCTGGTGCTGCCGAGAAATCGAGGCTTGGACTTGGAGCTTGAACGAGGAGGAAAAAAAATGTTGAAGACACTATCGACAATACATTACATAACTCTCACAAAAAAGAGAGAAAGAGAGAAATAAAAAAAAGAGAGAGATCAAAGCTCTTCCCGTATTTTCGCAGATTCGCTGCATTAATGCGCTCGATTGCATTTATTTGTACATACATGATCGCCGCGAGACGTATACAGAGGACCTTGTCAGTATTTTCGAAATAAATGTCTAAGCTGGACTTTGTATCGCCTATACAGTTATTTTTGTTAGCTAGCAAACCTGTGCTCCTCGTGATCCATAGTCTAATCGATTACCTATAACACGTTTTAGAGACTACCATGGGGAATACCCGTGTGCATAGGGATCGTTCCACGTCACGTTTGACGGTTAGTTCATCAACATTATTTTTAATTATCAAATTCTCTTTTCACCTAGAATGTTTTATTGATTATATATATGTACGACATATATCTACATTATATCTATAGAACGCAATTGCGTAACGGCTCTGTTGCAACGATGCACGCACCGATCATTATGCCTGCATCATGTTGCTCATATAATATTTTCGTGTAATATATCGGCGCGCTCGATACACATATTTGTAGGATGTGTATCTATGTAATATCGCAATATTAGAATTGCCTTCGAAGCTCACATCATCATTTATATACACAAATTTAATGTGTAGCATGTACATTCGTTGATATATCAATCGAAATTAAACGCGTCTACAGGATTCACTTCTCGATCATCCGCACGTTATAAAGTTCGGCTGGCATGCAATATAAATGTACACTCTGTAAAAAAAAAGCTAAAACTAAAGCGAATTTGACAAAAGAGGATTTTTCTCTGTATAACGAATGCTTAATTTTTTAAAGTAAAATATTAAATTTTTTTTTAGTTTAAAAATTTTGAATTAACGTCTGTCTCTGTCCGTTGAATACAGTCAATACAGACCTATAACATTGCATCAAGTTATAATTTCTTATGCAATAATGTAATTTGTTATGTAAATTATATTACATTTACATTATTGAATAGAAAATTATATTTATGTAGTATATGTATATAATATAGCTGTTAAATTGTATTCTACGGATTTTTATTTGCAACGTGCAAATATCGTATAGACAATTTTTTAATTAAATGTAAAATTAAGAAATAATCTTATATATTGTATGGAATTAACTTTTTTTAATTTTCAGTTATTATGCCATAACTATAAAATACGTAAATACTTTTAGAAGATAAAAATTTAACGATTCTAAAACTTATTCTTGATTTCGTAGATTAGGAATTCATAATTTCACAGAGAATAGATTTTCATCAATTCCCTTTGATTTTTATATTTTTTATAGAGTGCATAAAGCGAATCAAAATGCAATTCTCACATTGCAAACCACATTCATCGCATCCATTTTGCATTTGTAAATGCGTTTAGAAAATTTTTCACCGATATATCAAATATGGACGTCTCTTTACAATTTATTATTCATGTTCGCTCATCGAAATCTTTTGAAATGCGCTGCTCATTCCATCGCATGTTTTAGGTTTTACAAAGCTCGTTGACTTTTCTTCTGATTGATTACCAATTTTTGAACAAAGATTAGGATAGTTTTGATCATCGTCAGCATGAACTTCTACAATTCTTAATAGTCCAAGAATTGTACATATGATTTTTTTTT
>NW_017274783.1:0-2194 GCF_001594065.2 Cyphomyrmex costatus | reverse complement strand
ATTGTTTTTTGTGATTTCGCATTAATAACAGCGAGTTTACTCTCATTAGCCTATTTATTCTTTCTATTTGAAATTTAATTTATCTGATAACATTAATTTATTGGCTCTTTGACTTTCTTTATGTACATTGTTTAATTTCTTACTGTTAGAAAATCATCAAATTGAATTTCATATTGTCAACGCGCCTATTAGAAGAAAAAAGAGAAAAGGGCTTTCAAGGCGCACGAGCGTTCTCGCTTCACGTGTAACATTCGTGCTACCTGCACATCCTTATTCACATCGAAAGCGAGTTGATGATCGCATTCTTTTCTTTCTCGCTTCCTTTTTTTGGTTGCCGTGGCGATCATCTCAGTTGTTATTCAGATTTAGAGTCTACGATACGTGTGTGAACTGTGAGCTCTCAGTTTTCTATCTATTAATATAATATTTCTGATGTATATAATATATTCTATTCCTTGAAGTTCATTATTTCTACTATTCGTTAATTGGCATTATTGAGAAAGTCGTACCTTGGAGTTTATATGGCATGTACGATTATACATTTTCTGATTACTTTAGAGTATTTTCATTATCATGTTACGGTTACAATCTTGGTTCATATGGCGTTAACCGTATCTCATTTTCCGTTCAATTGCTTTTTCATCATACAGAAGATACAAAATCTTGCTACTTGAATTATCTTCACGAATCTCGTCTAAGACTATCAATATATGGTTAAACATACTAAGAAGAAAGCTACTCTTCAGATCATATAAGGCATCTCTCTCTCTCTCTTTCTATAAGGAATATACAAATCAACGCAGTCTAGAACATTATATTGAATGCATTTTTATTAAAAGACAAAGTGCAAAATTCTTTACGTTATTGTAAGTAAATTTGTTTCTTCTTTTAATTTAATTTTGTTTTCTTTCTAGCCTCCTTTCTTAAATATATTTAAATTCTCTTACGAATGTTTATATTTAGAACTGTTAGAAAATTATACTACTTTCTTTTTCTTCAATTGATTAATAATTTAATAATAATAATTTCAAGCGGTCTTTATTTATAACATAGCTTTTCTAAAATTACATATAATATCATTTGAATTAATCAAAATCGACAATAAATTTTCTAAGCTCTTAATTTAAACATTCCATTTATAAATCGTATTTTATCTTTGTTATTTCAAACATTTTATGTCATTAAATTAATATGTTGTTTTTCCAGTTATTTTACACATGTTAATATTTTTTCTCTTTCAGCCAACCCAATTTAAAGGATATTTTTATCTAACAACGTTAATTATTACGATTACGTCACGTAAATCGCGATCGATGCGCGATCAATCAGTCGTTCCCCTCCGAGAGGCGCGCAGCCGCGCCGCGCTTTTCCGCGGCCTATCCATGGGCTCGCGATCTTTCGCGTGCAGTGCCGTGCCCAGCGAGGTCCTATGGGGTAGTTGGAGGCCCCGCGGGCTCATCTCGTGTCGGCAGCTTGTCTCCGTGCTTCCGACGGCCCGCATTCTCGCTGTCTGGACTCTGGCACCCGGTGGTCTTTATTATTGGGCCCGCACCTCCTCGAGGTGTTCCTCTCTTGTTCGCCGAACGCCCGGCCCTCCTGCGGCTCCCCCTTCTCTCGAGCTCAGGCCTGCCGGCCGCTACCTCGGCCCTGGCTACCGCTCCTCTCTCGCTCTTCCTGTGTTGCTTACTTCAGGTTGGCGATGCCCGGTGGATCTTTCTTCGGTGAGGCGCCACTCACAGTTTACATGTAAATGAATTGTGGGGATTAGAAAATACTATTTAAACTACGAATTACGGCCACCGGAGATTTCGCTCGCTCGCCATTCCCGACCCGAGTCATGCGCCCATTCGCGCTTTGTGACGGCGAAGGGTCGCTGCCACGCTGCAACGAACTGCAACGTCACAGTACATATAAATACATATGAGTGATTCTTTCGAAAGCTAACATAACATTTTGCCCTAGTGACTAGTTTTTGGTATTGTTTACAATGTTTTATAAAAATCACTCGTATACACTTACGTTTTATATGATGTGTTACTCTGTGAAAAATGCTTACTCATTTTAAATTAATTTAGTTTGTATTATTTTTTCTTCATATAAGATACATGCATACAGGCCCGATTAAGGGGGGGGCTAAGGGGGGCTGTAGCCCCAGGCCCCACGGAAATAGGGGCCCCCGTTACATTAAGGAAAA
>NW_017274782.1:0-2185 GCF_001594065.2 Cyphomyrmex costatus | reverse complement strand
TCCAACTAACAAGATACTATGCTCAATTTACTCTCAATCAGTACGCTATCGCTATTACAAACTTGACATCCCGGTTTGCTCTTTGGCATTTCTTTACAATCGTTTCCGTCTGCGCGGTTTACACATCTCTCGTATATTAACGCTCGTTATTTTATCATCTCGAAGGTACGCGCGGTATATCACCCGCTTGTGCTCGTTTTCACAAGTCTGAGCTCCCACTATCTATCTCCTCTCTCGCGATTCGCGCTCTCACCGCGCGGTTCCCTTCTCGCGCACGCGCCGCTCGCGCTTCTCCCCTCCATTCGCATTACCGTCTTCTATCTGGGCATTTCCCGTGCAACGGCTATCCTCGTGAATCACCGTACTCGCACAATACTTGTACTTTATCTACGCAATTTTCGCACTCCATTCGGCATGGGTGCGTGTGTATGAATTTGTATGCACTATCAACGTCGATACTTCTCTATCTATCTGATCGAATGAGTTAGCTATAATACTTATCCGTCGTTCGTACTCGCGATTCATGTTTGCAACTGGCTCTGGCTGACTTTCGACGGGAGTCTGCAGCCTCGCGTCTACTCGCTGCATATCGCCTCACGCGTTCCTTCACCCGCGATCACCCGCACACACATACGTGTCCGTTATTTCCCGATAATTCGTAACTCGCGCTCGCACTTACAAATTCGCTCCGATACCTCGGTATCTTTACACATTATCCCTCCGTTTAACGGATCGTTCTTAATCGCTCTCGCCTCAGGCATGAGTCCGCATCGTCGGACACTTCCGATCTGACCGATACAACAATTTCGATCCGATAGATCGTTTTTACTACCTATTTCATATCCATTTCACGGATCATTCATCGTCTATTTCCCCGCTAGTGCGGATTCAAAATGTCGGATTCGCTCAATCTCGCTCGTACAATAATTTCGATCGGATGGATCGGTGTCGTTTCACATTGTCTTGTCCTCCAACGGATCACATTCTCCCCGTCGCACTCCATTCTCGAATACAAAATGGTGGACATCATCGTCCCCTTACAATTTTCAAATCTGATCCGCTAGCTACGCCTCGCTGCGCATCCCGCTATCTTCTCACGGATCATTTATCTCTTAACTCGCTTTGCGCGCTAACCCATAATGGCGGACACCCTTGTCCGTCAATAGACTCATTTACCTATTCGTTAAATCTACGCTTACGCGCGTACCCCGTAAGCTACACGGCTCACGATTCGCGAACTCTCGCGATACTTTTAAATCCGAGATGACGGTCTTAGCCGTCCCCGTCCGTTCCTTGCACGCGATTCCTTCAACGCGTTTCGTTACCTCTTAGCACGATACTTCACGGATCGGAACCTTCTCGTTCGGATGCCACCGTGCTTCTCGTCGCGTTCATCGTCGTTTCTTTCTATCGCGCCGTCCGCCTGCGCGCGTATCTCTCCGTTTATCATTCACTCACGCTCACAACTCTCCCAATCTCTTGCTTTACTATTCTACTTAACATCTAACTACGTCTACGCATATCTCTAATTCTCACACATACTCTATATCTAAATATATTTTTTTTTTCTTTATCTTTTCTTTTCCTTTATCTTTCTCTCTTCTGACACTAATCTACACCTATCTTAACTTCACGTACAAACTACTTCGGTAACATTGGACGGTACTTTTGCGGTTGCTTAATCTATCTTCGCAAAGCTAACAAAATCATCGGTCTTAACGTCGAGGCATCTTAATTATTCGCTTGACGCGTACACCGTAAAACACAACTAAACTTCCGGGCCCGTGATCGGTGGATTCGCAAACTAAACATCAATAACAACAGAAAATCCATTGCGCCACCGTATCCGGCTTCCTTTCCTTTGACTCTACGTCCATTCGCTCGGCTCCTTTATCATTAAATCAACGTCATCCTTCGACGTTTGGCCAGCCCGGCTTGAAACATTGACCGAAACTAAAACTGATTAACAAAAGAAACAAATTGATTAAGTCATACGGACTAATTCCAACCGCGCGCATCGCCGCCTCGTCGTCCTATGTTCCTTCTCGCTTTCTCTCTCACGCATCGCTTAATCGCGTGTCGCGAGATGCGGCCCGTGGCTGGCTCGCCAGCGACGGTCGCAAGGTACTTTTAGGTTAGTTCACCCAATGACAGATATTACTACAAATATTTGTAGTAATTCTAC
>NW_017274781.1:0-2177 GCF_001594065.2 Cyphomyrmex costatus | reverse complement strand
TACACAAATTAACCTAAAAATGTGTGTCTAATATAATTATAAAAACGAATTAAAAACCTTCATTAATTATATTTTTATATTTATCCTGAATACATTTTATTGTGCTGTTAAGGAAAATTTATATTTTATAATTTGAAATATTTGCATTTTACTTTTACAATGGCTTTAATATATACTACTACGCACTGTATCTAACCAAATTCGCTATAAATTAATTATATCCAACATAACGGATAAGGCATCAAGTACATTATGTGATTTAAAGATAAAATGAAAACAAACGTGCTCTAACCTTATAAAATCCTGTCGGAACATACACATGTCGATCAACACCATCTGGCAGACTTGTATTATCTTCGGAATATATTGTCTAGAACAGAAATACGTCATCTCTTAAATACTAATGGATTAGAAGAGAGTTATGCAAGACAGAGTATTTGAAACTATTAACAAATATTTTAGTAATTCTGTAGCAAATTTTCAAAATTAGTTTCCATTCCTGAAGGGAAACTTTGAATACTAAATGCTTATCGAAAATCGAATATTTTAAAAATTAAACACGAAATTAAAAATGAAGTTAATTAAAGTAAATTCTCGCTTTATTAAATATATTATAATCTAACTTCATCTAAAAAGAATTCTTCACTCATTTAAGATAAATTGTTTAACATGTGGAAAGAGTTATTATTGATTTGACACTTCAATTAAATTAAATCAATTCAGTCCAAATTGGTCAAAGATTCTGTCGTTAAATCAAATTCCGACATGCTTTGTAAATAAATGTAAAATGAAGGGGATAAAGTAAACTTCTTTTCTTTCTGTTCTTTCTTTTGTTCGCTGTATAAGAAAAAAAGTAACATTAAATACTAAGAAATTTATAAACGGACGCTTTTTCTTTTGCTTCTGTACCTTAATGCTATGTAGAGAAATGATAAGAAACGCGTCAACAGAATAACGTACAATGAAATAAAGTCTTCCTTATGGTTGCTACTCCGGATGTTCTGGAAGCACTACTCGTGGAGTAATACTTTCCACCATTGTCCTCTTTCCTTTCTTTAGAGATCCTACCTGAGGTACGAACACCACATCCTCTCAGAAATGAAAATTATTGGAAACGCTATCGGGATAAGCTATGATGAAAATTCGATCGCAACCGTGACGTTATTTATTTTATCCGCTATAACTCGTCGCGACAAATATTTGCTTAATCCACACTCGAATTACTTTTTGAAATCCCAGATAATTGAATTGTGTTGTTACCGCAAGTAAGGTAATGTTATTCTACAAAGTTAATGAATTCTACAAAGATCACACGAGAATTGCATTTTCCGTCATATTTACCAGTTCACTACCGCGAAATTTATTCGCAATTAGAGAGTACATGGAGCCCCTTGTCTTCGCGTTAGGTATCACGATTACGTCGTCCCAATGCACTTTCCATGTCATGGAGGCAATTTCCGCTTCCAGTTTGAAACGCCTGCAAAACAAATGACAATATTATCGGCGGGTGACTCGAAGAGAGCCACTGCCGAGGCGTGTTAAAAAATTTGTTATGCAATATTTTATGGCTTTATGATAAACCGCGCGTTTAATGGCGCTCAAGCGTACATACATATTTGTGGATTAATTCCTAATAATCTTGATAATTGCATTATCATTCTTTCGTACGACAAAGCGAGTTGCACGCTTTTCCTTCGCTGATTAACGATCTGCTTTTTATCAACTAATTATCATGCAGCGTATATGAAATATATGCGAAATGTGTTCACGATGTCTCCATCCATTATAAAAATGTAATTTGTCAACTCGGTAAATTTGCATGCACACGTATGTGGGTGGGTGGGTGCCTGTGCTGCTTGTATAACATACATGTATGTTACTTGTTCAGCATATTTCATCTGATATCTACGAAGTATACGAACGTATGCGAGCATACAACTAACAAGTTCGCAACCGCGTCAGTGTGCGTACACGTTGAACAGCACAAGAGGTAATTACGTGCCGGCGTATCTCATAACCACACGCCTATCTATCCCAGGCGGGATATTACTCTGCGCATAAAGGCTTCGTGTGTACGGAATTTCCGAACTAAATGAGTTCGATATATTCATCGAAAGTTCACCGTCAAACGTTCGTGGGGTTAATTGCAAATAACCGACGAAAGCTCAACCCTATTA
>NW_017274780.1:0-2171 GCF_001594065.2 Cyphomyrmex costatus | reverse complement strand
TCAGTTGCATCCTGACATATTAAAAATTGTTGGCAAGTGTTGCAGAGTTTAAATTTCAAGATTGCATTTACGGTACTTCCAGCAATATAGTATAATACGGCTGCATCGAGATTAGTATATTGATTGGAATTATTAAACAAGTCTATAGATTCTATAGAAGTGTTACTAATTTGAGAAGAATTACCAGTACTTTCAGTGTAACTGTCTACAAGATTATCGAGTAAAATATAATCTGAGTCATTGGTATAACTCGAATTATGTACATTGCCAATATATTGCGAAATTACAATATTTTTTAGAGCTCTGCGTACTTGCAGTGCATCTGGCATAGCACCAGCCCTTCTTCGAATCTGAGAAAATAAATTTTCTAAGGCATCCTGTGTGACACGACTTGTTAGGAAAAAATCATAATTTTGCTGGAAAACATATTCCGTTAAATTTATTATTGAAATCGAAGTCAATATTAAACCTGTATTAAGAGGTTTCCAGCCACCTTTTCCAATTTGCATGTTTTGAACTATATCAATGAAATCGTTTAAAAACTTAATTTTTTTTATTTTGTTTCTTTTTGTTATAGATGTTTTCCTAACACGTGACGTGCATATTTCAATCCATTCATGAATTAGTCTTATGAACCAAGCAGTAGTTGACGCTTCAGATGGTAAATATTTTAATCGTATTGCTGTTTCTAAGCCTGCAGCTGTCCTAATACTAAAATATCTCATAGCAGATCCTACATTCATTTTGGAAAAGTTGTTCGGAAAGATGTCTATATAATTCAAATGTTGTAACAATCTCAGACCTGTTGCAGACTTTACTTCTGTTTTCCATAAAAGAGTGATATAATTTCCATCAACGACGTTAGTTGGCAATTGTTGAGATTTTTGAACATTCTCTGGCAAGAAAATACAATATGATTGTGTTGCTTGTTTTAAATTTTTTGCTAAATGACACGCATCCGCAAAAACGTGAATAACTTGACCGTTCAAAGAAAATGATGTCACACGATTATTTCTTGAAACGTCTACTCCCAAATTCCTCCACATTGCGCGATTATTAGAACCCATATCGGAAACGATACCTTTAACCTTAAGACCAGTATTGCTAAGATTTTCTATGACATTTAGAATGAACGCACGCATATCAGAGCCTTCCGTGCTTGATCCTGTTATTTCAGCAGCTACAGCTTGTTTCCAAGTCGCAGAAAGTCCTCTTACTAAAACAACTGTTACATGATTACCTTCACCGTTTCCAGTTGAAGGTAACGTAATTTTACCGTACATTCTTTTTGCACTTTTATCATAATTTAATTTACCACTTATTTTTACTTCGTCTACTGAAATAATACAATCTTTAGCACTGGAATGTAACCCACTAATTTTACATTTTAAGGGATCTAGCAAATCGTTAAAAATTCCATAGTCGATCTTGATATTTCTAATTCTTCGTGTCACAGTAGAAAAATGAGGAAGCGGATATTTGCAGTTTAATCTTAAATAATTATACCCGTGAAATCCAAGAGCAAAACGAATTTTTAAAGCTCGTGATACTGCTTCATTACTCCATTTTATTTTCGTATCACTTTGCAGTGCTTTAACTTGTTCTTCAGAGAAACATTTTTTTAAAACTTCTTTGATCTTGCTTAATTCTTGCTTTAATTGCACATTTTCTTGCTGGAGCTCATTGCAATTGCAGTTAATCCATGGCTTAATTAATGCTTCAACTCCTTTTTCAGATACTTCATCTCCTTTTTCAGGTACTTCAATTATTGTACGTGATTTTGATGCACTATTTGTTTCAAGAAGTGTAGTTCTAAAAAATAAAATAATAAATTTATTAAATCATATTTTACAGAGCAAATTCAATTAGAGTATCAAATTGGCACTTATGATAAAAACGATAAAAATTAATTTTATATATAGTCTGTAATATTTGATGACTAATAAAGGATACGGTCAACGCGATGCTGCAAATGCTTTGGCCATGTTCCGAAATGCACTGCCAGTACTGAAAATCTATAGTTTACGTTACGTATACTACAGATTTTCAGTACTGGCAGTGCATTTCGGAACATGCCTTTTGAAGCGCTTTTTAATTCGTCAATTTGTACGCACGCGCACGCACACACACACACACACACACACACACACACACACACACACACACACACA
>NW_017274779.1:0-2169 GCF_001594065.2 Cyphomyrmex costatus | reverse complement strand
CCTTCGCCTTTAGTGTGCCATCTAGATTAATATTTCGCGTGGCGCCAAAACCAAAACTCTACATGCCGGCCGCCTTGGAAAGCCATAGCTTTTCAATATAATAACGTAGTTGTACTTGGATAACAGCGGCTAAAACAAACTTAGATAATAATTCTGTTCACAAATTTAGATTGAATACAAGTAAATTGCTAGTTGACAAAAATAGAAGTAAAATAAGTATTATTGTTCAATGGGAAGTAAACTTAGTCTATTTGACGGTCTCTTGAAAATTCCCTTGGCAGTTTTAACAGTGACTGCTCTTATTGCGCCATCGGCTCCTGGATGAATTTCCATAACTCTACCAAGAGGCCAACACAATGGTGGTACATCGTCCTCTTTAATAAGTACCATGTTTCCGGGTGCAACGTTAATGTCTTCCGTTTTCCATTTAGTACGCTGCTGGAGCTGATTAAGATAGTCTCTTGACCATCTTTTCCACAAATGCTGTCGCATTTGTTCGACTCGCTTCCATCTAGAAAGCCTAGTTTCTCGGGTCTCGCTCATTTCAGGTTCTGGTAAATCGGTCAGCACGTCACCAATAAGGAAATGACCGGGGGATAAATATGCCAAATCATTGGGATCATTGGATAAGACAGTAATGGGACGGGAGTTGAGTACGGCTTCAATCTCAATGGAAAGAGTCTGCATCTCATCTGTCGTTAGCAAAGCGGTACCTACTACCCTTTTAAAATGAGCCTTGAACGATCGAACTGCCGCCTCCCAAAGGCCTCCGAAATTAGGAGCTCGAGGTGGTATGAAGTGCCACTGAAAACCTTGCACAGCGGCTTCGTGGGCCATTATGTCCTTATCTCTTGTAAATGTGCTATGCAATTCTTTTAGTTCGCGATTTGCTCCTACGAAATTAGTTGCATTGTCTGAGAAAATATGGCTCGGCTTACCCCTGCGACCAATAAATCGTTTAAGAGCGTGTATGAAGCCTTGTGTCGAAAGATCGAAGACTATCTCTATATGAACTGCCTTGGTTGCCATGCATACAAATATAGCTACATATGATTTCATAGTTTTTGCATTTCGTCGTTTGGACTCACGAATTTGAAATGGTCCGCAATAATCCACTCCCACACTAACAAAAGCTCGAGAAGCTTGCACTCGCTGCGTGGGCAATTGGCCCATGATGGGTTGAATAGTTGAAGGCGTGGTGCGAAAACACTTAATGCATTTTTTCAAAATGAAGCGAACCATGTTTCGACCGTTTAATGGCCAAAACCGTTGTCGTATAGAAGCCAAGGTCATTTGTGGCCCGGCATGTAGTAGTCGAGAGTGTTCATGTTCTATCAGTAATCTTGTGAAAATGTGTTTGGATGGCAATAATATAGGATGCCTTGCTGAAAATGGAAGCTTGGCTCTTTGGAGCCTGCCACCGACTCGTAAAATTCCTTGATCGTCCAGTATCGGCGTGAGAGACAATAAACTGCTATTTCTCGATAATGGCTTATGATTACGTAGGAGCTTGAGCTCACTTGCAAACGCAACTGCTTGCACTACTTTAGCTAATGATTGAGCAGCCATATTGTGCTCCCCTGCTGTCAAATTTCCAGTGAGCTTAGACGCGGAATTACGACAATTGTTAATAAATCGTAGCACGTATCCATGTATTCGAATTAACTTGTCAAATGTTGAATATTTGCTGAATATTTCCAACGGTTCTTGTTCGACTATCGCAGCTGTGACTACCCTTCTCATTTCGGGTGGATTTTGTTCAGCGAGCCAAGGCTTGACAGGCCACTTCGCTGCGTCCTTTGCCAGCCACTCTGGACCGTTCCACCATAACTTAGTTGTGAGCAATAGTGTAGGTGATATGCCTCTTGAAATGATATCTGCAGGGTTATGTGATGAATCAACGTGATGCCAGTCCTCTTGATTCGAAATATCCTGAATCGCGCTTACACGATTTGCAACGAAAGTATTCCATTTCCTGGGAGAAGACCTTATCCATGAGAGCGCTATTGTTGAATCTGACCAATAAAAACTACGAGTAAACTTGCAATTAACACATTCCATTATCTTGTGCATCAACTGAGCTAGCAACAATGCTGCACATAACTCCAAACGCGGAAGAGACATATTTCGCAGCGGTGCCACACGGGATTTAGCGCATAATAGATGTGT
>NW_017274778.1:0-2168 GCF_001594065.2 Cyphomyrmex costatus | reverse complement strand
AGAGAGAGAGAGAGAGAGAGAGAGAGAGAGAGAGAGAGAGAGAGAGAGAGCACTCAACTTACCTTTATTTTTAAGTAAACTCGCCAGCATCTGTAATGTACTGTTCCATCTGGTTGGTACATCTTTATGTATTCCTGAAGATAATACTGAAGGAAAAGTTTGTGCATATAAGTGGTCATTATTGAAAGATGTGGAACTATATCTTGCATCATTTTCCAAAATCTCTTCCACATTGTCAACATTATCAAGTATGTTATTAATTTTCTCTTGCTGTATAATTTCTCTTGCTGTTTCAATATCTTGTGTTTTAAAAGCAAGAATTTTTATAATAGTTCTAGCTTTAACTATAAAACTATTAATTTCTGGTAATTTGGAAAGAGTATCTACCATCAAATTGTGGAGTCCATGTGCAACACAAGGTACTCTATCAACTTTCATATCTCTTGCAGCTTTAATCATATTTGCTCCTCCATCAGTTACAACAGTTATAATTTTGTTATTTAAATTAAATCGCATTAGCACTTTTTTTATTTCTTCAACAATATTATTTGCTGTGTGAGGATGTGGTAAAAAGTCTGTTTGTAATGTACAGGATCTCAATTGTGTTTCTATAGGTGATACCCAATGTAAAGTAACAGTCAAAAATGGAATATGACGATAATTATCAGTCCATGCGTCCATAGTTAATGCAATTGCACTTGGATTATCTTTATTTATTTTTGTTTTAACAGAATCTATGCAGTCATTATATACTCTCTCGAGTGAACTACGAGATAATGTAGTTGAATGTGGCAGATCTGAATCATTTTGTACAATACCATGTATTTTTAAGAAATCTTTTAGTCCATCTTTTTCAACTTCATGAAATGAGATGAAATCTATGCAAAAACAGACAGTTATGCTGTCAATTAATTCTTTTCTTTTGTCAGGTTTGCTTAATTGTTTAGATTGTCCGGGTCTGGGAGATTCAAAGAATCTCCTAATATTGAGTCCGTCATTTGATAAATGCGTTCCTTTTAGGTTATGCTCTTCTCTCAAATGAGAAAGTAAATTTCCAGTACTAACTGCTTTTTTGTATCGATGAATTTTGCGTCCATCAGGATGCATAAAGCACTTCTTGCAATATACATGAAATTTATCAACCAAAATACCTTTTTCGTTATCTTTTAGCATACCAAAATATTCTCTAGCGATACTTCGAGTACGAATGGAACTTTCAATATTTATTATAAGATTTCTATTTTCTTTTAATTTATTAATATCCTGTATTTCATCTAGCTCTTCAGTTCCTTCTTCTACACATATATTGGTATGTGACATTTTGCTTCATAATTTGTTTGAAAACAATAAAATACTAATATTGATAAAAGTGATAATTGTAAGATATAATAACAGAGAGAGAGAATAACCTAGACATTCCAAAATGACCTCTCTGATTAAAATTTTACTCAATAATATAGTATGTGTTACATGTGCTATATATTTAAATCTCTCTCCTTTTTGTCAATACCTTCCTAGTAATTATGAAGGAGACACCTTTTCTCACCGATTTCGATAAAGTTACTAAAATTAAGGGGATCCTAAAGCAATGGAAATGAACGACAATTACAGTAAACCATTTTCTCCAAATTGGCTTTATAGATCATGAAATTTTTTCACACGATGAAAGTACACATCAAAATGATATGAGTAACGCTAAATTTAATAAGAAAATTGAAGAAAAAATGAAAAATTTACTTATTTCAGCTG
This sequence comes from Cyphomyrmex costatus, assembly GCF_001594065.2. Classification (NCBI taxonomy): domain Eukaryota; kingdom Metazoa; phylum Arthropoda; class Insecta; order Hymenoptera; family Formicidae; genus Cyphomyrmex; species Cyphomyrmex costatus. The sequence goes on along the minus strand of NW_017274778.1, from coordinate 419 downwards.
TCACTTGAGGTTATAATTTACTTATTGTAGAAATTCTGTCGTACATACCAAATGGTACACTCGCGCCAAGCATATGACGTGCACAATTAATCCTAAGCTTGTGAAATTGTCTTCTTCTTATTCTTAATTAATGGCTCCTGCCTTCCTTGTACTCTTACGAAATTTTAAGGTCTAACAAAAAAGATATTCCAACTTCCAACGATAGTAAACAGCACGAGAATTCTTCTTCGGGTGGTTCTTCGGAACATCGGAGCATAAGCACGAGAATTGTGTATCAAGTATGTTATAGTATGTATTGCGATAGATGGCGTAGGAACTTGAGAGAGAGAGAAAAGTAACAGGCGAAAGAGAGATAGACATAAGTTCTGTTCTTTTTCTCTCTTTAGGTTGAGCGCGCAGCACCGTCTGACATAAATTTT
>NW_017274777.1:0-2162 GCF_001594065.2 Cyphomyrmex costatus | reverse complement strand
GATTCAATGTAGTGTTTAAGCCTACGAAGGATCATCCTTTCCAAAATCTTGAGCAGACACGACATCAAGGCGATGGGCCGATAGCCTCTGTTGCCAGTTTTAGGTACCGGAATTACAAGAGATCTCTTCCACGAGGGGGGGAACTCCCCGTCCTCCAATAAATCATTAAAGATCTCCAAGAGATATTCAGTGTGTTCCACAGGCAAGGCTTTAATAATGTTATTATCAATCTGGTCAAGGCCCGGCGCCGAACTCAGACGCAGACCCGACAGGGCCAGACTCATCTCCTGCATACTAAAACGATCCGCCAAGTCTGGTACTGAAGAAGGAGAGGAGCAGTCTTCAAAATCCTCCGTGATCAACCCCGAGTGAGGATCCAAAATAGGCTGAGAGCCAATGGTGATCTCCTGCAGGCACGAATCCGGCGAAAGCTTGTTTATAAGACCTTCGACCTCCCTGCGCTTAGTCTGTGCTCCCATCGCTCTGGGGCCCCCTTCGGCATCACGCCTCTTAAATGATCTCATTAAAGACCATACCATAGGGGTGGGAGTTTTACCATTAAAGGAAGTAGCAAGTTTCCTCCAAGCCCTGCGTTTGACGCGTCTCAATGTCTTGCGGCACTCCTTCTCCACTTCCTTGAATTGAGCAAGATTTTCCACAGTCGTACAAAGCCTGAAGGTACGAGAGGCAGACCTTCGAGCCGCGACCGCCTCGTCGCACTCACTATCCCACCAAAGGGGCGGAGTCCTACGGCCCTTGATCTTAACAGTACGTTGCATCCGATGCCGTTCCGGAAGGTATTTGCGCGCTTCACCTACAACATGATTGTACAACATTTCATATCTGTCAATCGACGAAGGGCACGAGTCAGCAGTACTGATGTCAGAAAAACCACGACACAGAGTGCGAGTCAAATCAGAAAGCTGATCCTTATTTAGCTTGATTTTGTATAAAAAGCGCTTAGAACTTCGCAAGGAGCCACCAATAACAGTATGAACCGGGTAATGGTCGCTACCCATAGAATCCTCCTCAGTAAAAGAGTGGGCAATAGGAGCCAAAGCAGGAGAAGCCACAGCCAAATCAATAACAGACTTCAAACGATCAGGACGCTGGAGAAGAGTTGGCAGATCATCATTCAGAATCAAGTAGTTAACTCTATCAAGCTCATCGCACAGAATGCGACCCATGGCATCTGTTAAGCCACAGTTCCAATCAGAGTGATGCGCATTCACGTCTCCCACAATTAGCACGCAATCAAAGGTCAAGCTAAAATCAAAAAACGCTCTGATAACCTGAACAGGGGTGGCCAGATTGCTGTGTCTGTAGATATTGAAGACAGCCAAGACGGAGGAATCTCCCATCATAAAAGAAGCTCCTTGAATCTCCCACGAAGGATGAAAAAATGCGGAGAGATCAATAAGGTCGAAGCGCAGGTTATCCCGGATGAGCATCGCCACGCCCCTAATACCAGGAGCAGCAACGTCCACCCGCAGCTGCGAATGACCAGATGAATTAAAAGTTGAATCCGGTTTGAGTAGAGTCTCCTGCAAACATATAATATCTTGTTGAGCAAGCAAGGATTGAATCTGTGGTAAATTGCCCATGAGACCACGACAATTCCATTGAAGAACTGAGAGAGACGATGAATTTTTATTCATAGTAATCTCCTCTGTCCCTTTGCTGTGAGTAAGTACCCGCCTCCTCGGCAGGACGGCCAGAGTCGCCGGATAGGTTAGATGTCGGAGCTGAGTCGAAGAATTTTTTAAGAACTATCTGTAGTTGCGTTAGGAGCGAATTGACGTTGAAGTTGCGTCCTCCAAAACTAGAAAGGAGGACATTTAAAATAGGCGAAAGGACATTAAGTAATGTCGAGAGGGAATCACTCCCAGAATTAGTGGTAGGTGATATATTGCTATTATACGGACCAAAGGCAGAACAATCCGCATCGGAAAAATCAAAAGAAGGCGTTCTGCCATGAGGACTAGTCAAGCAATCCCTATGTTCCTGTGAGAGGCCGTCCCTGGGCCCGTAGGTGTGATTATTTACATCACGATTATTTCCCAATGTAGTCATACGCGGCGTAAAATCCCGACTGACTCCATGATTCTTGCGAGGGTAGGAAGGGGCAAGGGAGCCCCGTGGCACAGCACCAGCGCCGCTAT
>NW_017274776.1:0-2159 GCF_001594065.2 Cyphomyrmex costatus | reverse complement strand
TCCGATTGGTTGAAAAGTAATCCTCGATCGTCAATCACAATCGCTAGTGTGATTACGGCTTTACCCAATTACAATTGCTTTTGTCCGTTTAGTAATTTCTAATATGTCGCGCGAGAGAACCCTTTTATTCCGCAAACTAACCTACGTGCCGCAGACAAATCAGTAAGCTGCCTCGTTAATTTATATTCATTACATACAAATTGAATATTATATTATTCTACGGTAGGGCGCGAACTCCCCTAAGCACTCTCCGGCTGACACCCCATCGTAGGCTGGCGCAGGCAGTCGCGCTTGTGTGACAATGATTCTGGTACAATCAGTAGTGAGAGCCTCGCTACATTGATGAATTGCTTTGTCCGTATTTCTCGTAGAGAACACCGCAGAGACACCGCTTACTGAACAGCCGTGATCAAAATGGCATATCCAACGGTAAAATATACGCGGCTTCGATCGGCAGCCCTTTCGAACGATATAATAAAAAACGGAACTTGATTCATTGTGACATTGATACTCATCTTCGGTTATTTTCGCAAACAGCACGATGACGCGGGAATTTATCTAACGTACTGCCATCTTACTGCAAACCGCTGGGCACCCGTACGATGCAACAGTAAATCGCGAGGAAATATCGTTCCCCCGAGAGAGACGAAACGGATACTTATCGTCCGCCGGGATAATAGAGAGAAAAAAAAAAAGGAAAACAGAACAATGTCATTATTTCTTTCACTACCGACGGTCTCTATCGTTCTGATAATATATCGTAAAAAAAAAACGCCACAAACGTTGAACGGGAGAGCGCACCCCTATTCTTTATTCTTTCATATTAAGGATATAATTTCGCGATATAAGTCCGTATTTTCCAATTACAGACCTCGCGCGCCGTAGGGTCGTCACCGAATGATGACAGGGTCTGATGACACGGTCACAGTAGATAAAATTGATTGGGCGTAGATAAATTAGAACCGGCCGGTCGCGGAACGAGTTTTGTCTCGTGCAATTTTGCGCCGAGCGTTTCACGCGGATTACAGACTGCGCTCGGGACGCGCCGAGCGGAGCGAGCCTTACGGTTTAGAGGTGATAAATTATTTAGACTGACACTTGTCCCGCTTTTATTTCGTGTATCACGAATGTATCTGTATTGTATGATTCTGAAGACGAAAAGTAGCAGATGTCCGGACTGGTAAGAGGACACTTCAGTCGGAGACAATGACCGAAGTCAAACCGGAACGCCCGCTCGTTTACTTCTCTCTCCAAGGACTTGTATTCTTTTCTTTTTTTTACTCAGTTTTTCCTAGAGTCTTATATAGTAGAGTGAAAGTTATACGAGAGAATCTTTCAGCATTTTAGAAATTATTCGTTAAATAAAATTGTCATCACTTTATAATGTAGAATAATAAATTGTTTTTTTTGTTGAGAGACAGTCGATATTTTTATTGTATAAATTCTGATGGATAAATTTAAATCTGCAAAGAAACCAAACGAAATACAATCCGACTTTTATGACCGACGGTAGAAACTTATTGTCAAAGCTTTGTGTAATCCAACAATAAAAAAATTTGCTGTTTCGTGAAAATTCCTATTTCTAACGACGGGTTAAAAATTTTATTGATTTTTCCACACACACCTGATGTAACTTACACAATTGATTACGTAAATAATTTATTCCTCGAATAAATAATAGTACTACATGGGTTTTTAAAGTTAGAATTTAACTTGGTATAACCAACTCAAAACCGGAAATTCAAACAGAAATTAGAATAAAGATAATACCACATGGATTTTACCTCTTTTAATTTAGTAGAATTTAAATAGTACTACATGGATTTTTAAAGGTAGAATTTAATAACTTGGTATAACCGACTCAAAACCGGAAGTTCGAACAAAAATTAGAAATTTGACTAATAAAAGATTAAAGACTTTTAATTTAAACTACAATTTATTCCTCGAATTCACACGGCACTCCAAGCAATTCGTATCGGACAGCTAATCAAAATTCGTTAAAGAGGTGCGAGAGACGGCGCGAACGAAGCAGGTAGTAAACACACGAGCGAGAGAAACGGCAGACGAGCACAGAGAGGAGGAGTCGCGCAAAGAAGTTCCAATGCTATCAGCCACCGCACTGTGAACATCGCGATTTTTTTTTTTTTTTTTTTTTTTTT
>NW_017274775.1:0-2157 GCF_001594065.2 Cyphomyrmex costatus | reverse complement strand
AGACTTGTAGCGTTCACAGTTTTTTTGAACATGGCCGGAGACGCTACCGCGTCTCCTGATTGCGCGTTAAAAATAAGCGGCGTATTTTCTGGATACTTTTGAATCAATATTTCGCAGAATACATTGACAATATTGTCATCTATATACTCACCAGGAAGTAATGTTTGTAAAGATTGATTGTTTATTAACATACCTGACACATAGAACACCTCTTTTTGCCAATTGCATGGATATTCCTTTTGATTGACCCACGGAAGGTCATCACATGTAAACACAGGTAAAACGTGTTTCTTTTCTGTACTCCGTTCTCCGGAGTTTATTATTACATCAGAAGATGTAATAATTTCCGTTATGCTATCCTTATCTTTCTCGATACATTTCGTTTCTATTGACTTATTTGGTGATACCGTCTTTGAAAATTTTTTAAAAAAATAATTTCTGAGCCGCGATTTTGATTTTCGGAGCCATGATTCTTCTGCGAAATCAAAATCGCAATTGGGAGTTATAATTTTAGACATTTGTCGAGTAGTGACCAAGCTATATTTTCGTTCTTTAAGTCTCGCTAAGAGCATGGACTCCTGGGTTTGTATGAAACGTGGTATTAACTGCCTCATGCGACCACCAAAAATGTATGCTTTGACAATTTTATTTCAATTTTCAACAGCAGCATTGGAGTCTCGGCGGATGCCAAATTCTTTTATTGCAATTCCGGACCACATAGGGTAGTAAGGAAGCAGTTCGTAAAGAATGTATCGTATGAACTCCGGCAAATACAAATTATTAGCGTCAAGTTCGGTTTCGTTGCTGACTTTTAACTTTACCAGTTCGTTAATCGAATTGAAAAAAACAAAAAATGGTGATTGTTCCCGCATCGGTTTATTATGTACCGAGTCGATGATTTGTTCCATATCGTCTAAACCGTTATGTAGTCGTTCCTGCTTAATTACTACATAAATGTCACTGTAGCATTCAGCGTTACTAAGTCGCTCGTAATGTTCCTCAAAATTGGCACTTTTTACAGTACATCCAAACAATACTACGCAGGATGTGAATATTTGCGCCGCTTCTTCTAACTCTGTCGTATGCAGTAGCATTGCTATGCATGTCCCTAACATATTCCTAAGAGATCCATCTTTGACGAAAACTCTGATACGTTTTAAAGACGCATGAATTACATGAGACGAACAAATGTGGAGCACTGTTAGTGGCAAGAAATCTGTAATGGGATTGTGAATTTTCTCCCACAATATCTTCAGATAGTATGTAACATTAAGGCTATTAAATCCTAGTAAGACACTTTGAATCATTGCTTTACTAAAGTCAACTTCTACTTTGGCAATAACCGGTTTCTGCGGGACCGGACAAAGATCTTTAATTGCGCGATTAAAGAGAAATAGAAATTCTGCAATGTGTGTTATTCGATGACTACAGGATATTAATTCTGCTACGGGTAGTGGCGAATAAGTTTTTCCTCCTGCCAAAATAAGAGCATAATAAAATGGCCTTGTCGTAGTACCTGGAGGTGAAGCAATTATAGTGCCTGTAGCATCGAAGTAGAGAAAAACATTCTCTTTCTTTGAAAGAACACTACTAAATATTGAATTACCCTTTCAATAAATGTAACAACACGAAAGGGATACCAAGAATATTCTTGGATAAAACCAGAATAATGCTTGCCCTGCCATTCAGATTTTGATTGGAATTCAAAAATGAGTTTATTCATGAACTTGTGAAAATCGGAATCTAAATCATTCTTACTATAATCATCACTTTTTATTTTTTGCAGAAGCATTGTCGATGGTGCATCGTTTCTGTTACCTGCTTGCAGTGATTTATCTGAGCATTCGCTTAGTTTTCTAAATTTTAGTACGCTTGGAACAACTGCTTGTAATTGTAAAGTAAGGTTTTTTCGATCATCACCACGTATAAATCTCCGATGAATCTCATCTTTATTGTGGTTAAATAGCCCAATTCTTTTGACTTTAACAGTAGTGTTTGCGTTTTGGACGATTGGTTTTTCTATACTAAATTTGTAAGAACAACGTCTGGACATTTTACATGTCGCTAAAGCTCTAAATGGCGTACATTTTTGACCGTATCGTAGTACGTGCCATTTGAACGACAGGACGCATTTCTCGTTACCGGGTTGTTTAGCAA
>NW_017274774.1:0-2151 GCF_001594065.2 Cyphomyrmex costatus | reverse complement strand
CGATCGTTTTTTTTTTTTTTTTTTTTTCATTTGCAGGATAATCGATCGGCATCTTGTTTTAATTGTAAAGGTATTGAACTGTCAATCACGAAAACGAATCGATTGTGCGACTAATGAAGCGCCGCGTCTGTGATTACCATTATTACGACGGGTAATTCGAGCGCGTAGGTGCCCCACCGACAATGTTCGGTGTCGTATGGTGCGATAACGCGAGTTTATTGTTGCGCGCGCGCCCAAGTCTCGAGTTGCGAACAATAAGATGTATAAACCCGTACTGTGTGGTTATTGTAAGAAGTGATTAAACTTGGATCCAGTTCAAAATCATCGCACGAATCCACAGCGTTTCACGGTGAATTGAACAGGGCGCAACTCGATGAAACGCGTCGTCGTTTCTCCTTCCCTCTTAAAAATAGACAATGCGCCAAAATGAGCAGTTATGCAAAGCAGTCTTGCGAATGAAGAATCGAGTTATCTCTTGGCGTTCGTCTCTTCAGTTGCGATAAGCAACTTTTAGACCGAACATCCCATTCTCCTAAACGAGTCCGTTTTTATAATTCAATGTCACAACGTACGTATAAAAATTGATTTCATTTAAATTTATTGTTATATTGGAATAAATTTTCGCGAGAATATTCTATTTAACTCTTGCTAACAAGCTGTCATGGAAAAAAGTACCGACTTTTTGACCTTTTTTAAATAAATGTCAAATATTAATTTTAGCTTTCGTATCCATGAATGCACTCTTTACATTTGCTGTTATGACTTTTTCTTTTTGCATATAAAAGGGAGTGGGATTACAGAGCAGGGGGAATTAAAATGGCTTCCCTTTCAGCTTTGAATGATTTAAAAATCTGGTTGTTTTATTCTAGGCAGCTACATCGCAATGTCGCCAACTCAAAGCGACTTTAATTAGCAATATTAATGTTGTAAATATTTCCCACTCAGTCAAAAAGCGGCAAAAGTTGAATTAAAAATAACAATTTTATTACATTTTTTCCACTCGTTCGTACCGCGGGAGAGAAACAAATTAAATTCATGTCCCCTTTAAACTCTTTAAAGTAACAGTTAAAATACGAGATTCACATTAGTCTAACAATAAGATCAATCTTTCACAATGACGTCATTTCGTCGTTTTAAATTTAGAGGCAGATTTATGAGAGGAGGATTTGTGAACGTGCGGTCATTCGTCTCAATCAGCATACTATTTTGAGAATTGCCAAACACCGAAGAATGAAAAATAGATATTTAAATGTGAGACAGTATTGCTCAAAAAATCGATAATCAATATACCAAACAAGTTTTTGCTGTTGCATTTAATATAGACTAAAATATACTCGGGTGTCTCGTGTATCAAATTTAGGTCATATTGTTTTATACAACAATCTATCGGAAATCTCGTTTATCTTCAATATGTCGTATTAACGATATACCAATTTAAAGGGACCGATATCTCTTTAACTCTATTATTCTTTTTATTCTCGAAATCACAAAAAATAATACAAAATACAAAATTTCATTTCGATATTTTCGTAGAAGCAAAGCGGTGAGAATTATATCTTTTTATTTATCGTCACATATTGCGTCATATATTAGCGGCAATGAAAGAGAACAGCGGGGCGTAAATGCCTCCAAAATTATGTTGAGATGGCCTGAATGGTCTCGTTTACCACCATAAACCGAGTGTGCTGAAAACAAAACAAGACGATAATAACTTTCCGTAAACAAGACGGTCTGGTACAGTGTAATTCGCGTCACGGGAATTGGGACGATTAGAATTTAGGCCGTCGTTCGATGCGAGAGACACCGCGACATGCTAGCATAGTCTCCCCGTTATGTGACCTTGCCGAAACAAAGAGTGAATCATATTGATTCGCTGGCTGTAGTACGGCGATGGCGCACGTAGCGCAAGTGTTTCACGCGAATTACGTATATCGGGAAATGGGTGATTCGTGAGATGACAATACATCGTTTTGCATGCTGAGAGCGACGATGAAGCACGTTCGATCATTTCGAAGAACTCGATTGTTTTCAGACGAAAGATTTTCGATAATCCTAAGGCTAATTCTACAATGTGCTTTTTGTTTCCTATTTCTTGCTGTTTATCTCTGTTTCTCTCTTGGCTTTTTGATCAAGAAGGCAAGAGAAAACAGT
>NW_017274773.1:0-2139 GCF_001594065.2 Cyphomyrmex costatus | reverse complement strand
AAACGGTGGAGGCTAGTGATCGATTTTAGAGCCTTAAACGAAAAGACCCTCGGAGACGCGTATACATTACCGAATATCACTGAAATTTTAGACCAGTTAGGTAGCGCCAAATATTTTAGTGTCTTCGACCTGGCGTCAGGGTTTCACCAAATACCTATGTCAGCGTCGGACGCGCCTAAGACTGCATTCTCTACACCTTTCAGGCACTACGAATTTGCACGAATGCCTTTCGGGTTAAAGAACGCACCTGCCACTTTCCAGCGATTAATGGATAGAGTGGACTTCAAGGGATAGAACTTTTCGTTTATTTGGACGACATCGTAATATACGCGAGTAGTTTAAAAGAGCATTCTTGCAAATTCAATAACCTGGCAGAGCGATTACGGAGTGCCAATCTCCGGCTCCAGCCAGATAAATGCGAATTCCTACGAAAAGAGGTCACGTACCTCGGGCACATAATCAGTGAGGAAGGCGTAAGGCCCGATCTGAAGAAGATCGAGGCAGTGGAAAAATTCCCAAGGCCAACGAACGCTAAGAACGTCAAACAGTTTCTTGGTCTTGCTGGTTACTATCGTCGATTTATAAACAATTTCTCTAAAGAGTCTAAACCGTTAGCTTCTTTGTTAAAGAAGGACGCCCAGTTTACATGGGAAAAGTTACAAGAAGACGCGTTTAAAAATTTAAAAACTTAGCTGTGTACGGAACCGCTATTGCAACACCCCGATTTTACCAAACCGTTTTTGTTAACAACTGATGCCTCGGGTTTTGCAATAGGAGGAATACTTAGCCAGGGTGAGGTAGGCAAAGACAAACCGATTGCCTACGCATCACGTCTACTCAACCAAGCGGAGCAAAATTACGCTACCATTGAGAAGGAATCTCTCACAATCATCTATTGCGTCAATCAGTTTCGCCCTTATCTTTACGGGAATAAATTTACCATCTTGACAGATCATAAACCTCTAGAATGGATGCATTCTGTAAAGGATCCATCCTCGCGACTTATTAGATGGCGACTAAAACTCGCCGAATATGACTATAAGATAGTCTATAAAGTAGGGAAAATAAATTGTAATGCGAACGCTCTGTCGCGTAACCCGCCATGCGAAATTCTACGACCAATAGATCTTAAGGATCTCGTACTAAGCGATTCAGAAGACACAGATGAAGAATGTCTGTTCAGAGCAGGCCCAAGTCCTAAGAAAAAGTCAAAGAAACCACTATTAGACAATGCGTCAGATAAATCATTAACTAATGAGGACGTTGAACTCATTCCAGAATTATTAGCCTTACCGGAGCTAGTGCCGAATCCGCAAACCGTTCCCAATACAAATAACGAGAAACTGATCAATAATTTAGAGGCTAATACTAGTATTAATTCTAATGATATATGTAATGATAACGATAATGATGATACGGAATCTAGTGTAGCGAACAGCGATTTAGACATAAGTAACCGAGAAAGCGATGTCGAAGAAAATCTCTTCGATAATCCGGACGTGCCATATATCTTTAATAAAGATCCTAGAGTACAATTCAATGTCACTAAAGATAGTTTCTTGTCCCGTAAGGACAACTTCGTAGTATTCGTATCTCAGCGAGGAGACCCGTGCGATCACGGAGCTCACATTCTTAACCGTCACAATTTATTGCCAAACGACAAGGATACCACCCTAGCTCGCGCACGACCGTACCCGTATAAAAAACAACGAAGAATTATAACATTAACTATTAAAAATCGCGTGTCCGAGTTAACTGAAAGAGAAGTAATTGAGGAAGCGATCCATTCGTTGTTGGACGTAGTAACCGAATTAGAATTAACATCTTTTTCCATAAGCAAGGGTGCTATCGATGGCGTACCATGGGAGTATAATTTAGATAGATTTAAGAAAATATTGAGAGATACCTCTGTTTCTATAACTATATGCGAAAATTTAGTAAGAACACCCATGCCTGACGAACGCAATAATATCATCCAGGAGAATCATTCGTCAGCCATTGGTGGCCATAAGGGTCTGAATAAGACTTGCAAGCGTATTAGAGATAATTACTATTGGCCCAGAATGAGGAAAAATCTTCAGTCATTTATTAAGTCATGCAGAGACTGCCAAATGAAGAAATTAGTTCGAAGAAAAATAA
>NW_017274772.1:0-2135 GCF_001594065.2 Cyphomyrmex costatus | reverse complement strand
GCGAGAAGATTACTCAAAATGTCCTGCACCTTGCCTTTATCCACGAAACTCAGCCTTCGAGGACCAAATTGGATAAGCTGATTATTCTTTAATGTGATAACAGCCTCTGCATAATGTTTGGGCTGCCTTGGGCGTTCTGGTTTACTATAAAATTCCATAAAAATTTTCTTAAATGCTACCTGATCTTCTAATGAAATTTCAGTATTTATATAAATCCGATCTACCTCTAAAGTTTGTTCGGTGTCGATATTTAATATTTGCATTACTGCTTTGTCGTATACACAGTTTTTACTTAACCGATATCCAAACAATTTAAGAGCATCTCGACCTAACAGCATCGGGGCACATATTACATTATCCGATACTACTCCAAACGTTATTACTTTTATTTCTCCTTCCAACTTAATTTTAGCTTTTACAATTCCCTCTATATGAAGTTTTGAATTGTTAATTCCGTAATAACGATTCCATTCGCGATCCGCTTTCTCCAAAGTTTTATTACATATTAGTCGTTTTTTTATTAAATTAATAGGACAACCGGTATCAACTCGAGCGGTACATGAAAATTGATCTATACCTTCCATGCTGCATTCTACGATTTTTTGATATTCATCTTTTAATTCTTCCGTCAGGTCCACTAAACAAACCTCATTTTGATCGTTTTCTTCCCTTGACTCCCCGGAATCGCTATTCTCCTCTTCATTGACGACTCCCACCTGCTTCTCGGTTCTACTGGTTGTCTTCGGGGGTATCTTCGACTTGGCAATCTTTCCTCCGGGCTGTGGCTCTTCAGCGGTGCAGTCCCTCGCATAATGTCCTGCTTGGTTACATTTATAGCATTTAACCACTCCTCTTGTTGTTGTAGTCATTTTAATCTTCATTGGCTCTTTGCTATCCACAATTTTGCGATCTACTTTCTTTTGAGGATCATTCCATGGGAGAGTTGTTGACCTGCGATTTGTTGTTTCGGTTTTTAATGTAATCTTTTTGAATGCCTTTGTCAACTCTTGAACGGATGAAAACGATTGCATTCGAGCCTGGTTTTGTAATGACTCAGATGGTATTCCGTCAATTACATATTCTATCAACTCATCTTGTATAATGGGAACTTTATTTCCCAGGATAAGTTTATCGTGACAATAATCACTGAATGCTTCGTTTGTTTTCCACGTTCTCGCTTCGAATTTACGACGTGAGTCCAGTTTTCCCAACGGCAGATTGAACATTGATTCCATTTCTCTCAACAGCTCGTTTGTATTCATAGACAAATGTTCCGCTTTTGAATGATACCACCTCTGTGCCTTTCCTCGTAATTTTGATCCGATTAATATTTTGGACGCATTTTCATTTAACTCATAAGTGTGACATAACAAGTTAGCTTGAGCTTTCCATCTCTGAAAATCTTCACCAGAACCATCATATTCGCTTAACAACTCTCCTACGTTTTTAATATTAATTGTCGTTCGCGAATCTACTGACGAATGACTATTTTGCGGCGATCCCCGTAGCAAATCGTTCTCGCGTCGAAGCAGCGCGATCTCTCTACTCATTAACTCTCTTTCTCTTACTTCTAGTTCGGTTTCTCGCCGAGCTAAAGTACTTGCCTGGCAATCCCGCTCAGCATTGTTTTCCTCTATGTTGTCCTCGGTCGTTTCCTCGAAAACATCCTCCTCTTCGTTGTCTCTGTTTAAACCTTCGTCAATCCAGCTTCCCGTTGGGTCCGCTTCTCTCAGCCTAGCAATCAACTCGGCCTTTCTTCCTGCTGTAGGCAACTCGTGGTGTCTCAGTATATTTTTTATTTGTTCCAGCTTGAGCTCGTTTAGATCCATTATGTCTAACAACTTTCGACTCGTTCGATGACGTGAATTTATTGCTTGAATTTTTCGCTCGCACCCAGCTGAGCGAGACCGTAATTTTCTGCTCGCACGCAGCTGAGCAAAATACGGTATTCGATATTACTTAACCAAGGCACGCCTTCGTTTCTCGACGTGCGTTACCACGCCTCAGTTTAACGTCTTACTCACTCCTTCCGTTACTTATCTACTTTCGTCGTGGTAATCCCACTTCTGAAAATTGTAGTCACCTTTATTACTAGAGATTTCTTACACACAGTACTCTACAATTTTCGTTCTTAC
>NW_017274771.1:0-2132 GCF_001594065.2 Cyphomyrmex costatus | reverse complement strand
GACAAATTTGTCAAACCTAGTATTAGCGGTAAACGGAAACGTGCAGAATTAAAAATCGCTGCATATATTGCTGAACATTGTTCAGTCAATGCTGTTGACCATTTAGGAAAAGTAATCGGTGATTTAGACCCTGAATCTGAAATTCTATCCAAAATAAAGCTCCATCGGACAAAATGTACAGGACTTATAGTCAATGTCCTTTCACCATGCATGCTACACGATTTAATAGATGACGTAAATCATTCTTATTTTTCGCTTATAATAGATGAAAGTACTTTGATCGACACTACAAAAGTTATGTGTGTTATGATTAGATATTTTAGTAAAAAATTTAGAAAAACACGAACAACATTTTACCGATTAATTCAATTAGAAAATGGAACGGCAGAACATATGACTACATGTTTCATCAACCAATTAAATGAAGATGGCTTAAACATCGATAAATTGGTAGGCATTGGAGTTGATGGAGCAAACAGTATGATAGGACCACATAATTCTCTTAGCTCTAGGGTGCTTGCATTAGTTCCACATTTAATAGTTGTGCAATGTCTTTGTCACTCGTTACACTTGGCAGCCGAAAATGCATGTAGTAGTTTACCTAGGCATATAGATTACCTAATAGAAACTAGTCATTCGTGGTTCAGCACTAGTGCAAAGAAAACAAACGAATTTGCTGATCTTTTTAAGACAATAAACCAGCGTATGCCAAAAAAAATTCCGAAGCTTTCAGGAACACGATGGTTAGCACGTTTCGAGGCAATCACAATAATAATTGATCAATGGGATAAATATAAATTGCATTTTGAAATGGCAAAAACAAAATACAGAGGCAGCGCTGGATATAAAGCAGAAGAGTTGTATAATATATTTAGAAATAATGAAAATAAATTATATTTAATATTTTTGCGCGACGCATTGAAAGATGTTATTCGCGTGAATAAACTTTTTCAATCTTCTTCAATCGAGCCTTTTAAGCTATTTGCTGATTTGAATACTTTGATGTATTCCGCATTACAGAAAATTGTTGTTCCAGCGCAATTGCATAAGGTAAAAAATCAGGATTTAACAAAGTACGATTTTAAAAACTACACGATGGCAACTGATTGCATTAATTTTGGTTATTATTTTAATGAATTATGTGGAAAACTACAATCTAATCAAAATGAAATAATAAATATTAAAAATAGATGTAAAGAATTTTTAATAAAATTAGCCGAAGAGTTACAAAAAAGGATCCCCAAAAATATGCAGATTTTAGAAAAAATCAGTGCATTTAGTCCACAAAATGCCAAAAATGAAACAAAAATAGATGATATTACTGCAATTGTAGTCGCGTTTGAACGCATTTTAAGTGATATCGATACAACGCTTAACGAATGGTCTTTAATACATCGTGCAGAAATTAATGCGGATACATCAGACGAGTTTTGGAGAGCTATCGATTTAATCGTAGATTCTGCTGGACAAAAAAGGTTTAGCAATATATCCAAGCTAGCCTTAGCACTTCTTACCGTTCCATTCTCTAATGCATCTGTTGAGAGAGCATTTTCTATTGTCAACATAGTTAAAGATAAACTGAGGAATAAACTGGAAGTGAAAACAATAGATGCTATTTTAAGGGTTCGTTTTCTAATGGAAAATAAATGCGATAATTTTGAGCCCACTCCTTTGATGCTGAAGAAATTTGTAAGCGAGGTTGTTTATACTGGTGATATTAGTGACGAGGCATTAAACATAATGGAACATTGTGATAAAATACTGAATTCAAATATGGAGGAATTGTAAAAATTGTTCTGCAGAAAGACTTTCATTTTTCTTGTTAAAAAATGTTTATTTTTTCACGTATTCGTTTATTTCTGTTCCATTATTTAACATTTTATATCTTAAAAACTTTAATAAATTGCTATAAATATTTTGTAGTTAATGTTCATTACTATACCTTATATAACAATAAAGAGCATATCGAATTTTAATTATTTTAATGATTCCACGACAGAAAGCATCTTCATAACTTTAAGCCAATAATAGGAATAAATATTCATATTCCTAAAAATAATATTGAATAGCTAGTAAAAGATTTAGGGGGTAATTTAGGGAGTTTTCATATTCAAGTTAGGGGGATTTAGGGG
>NW_017274770.1:0-2126 GCF_001594065.2 Cyphomyrmex costatus | reverse complement strand
TCAGCTTCTAACGATACTTTGAATATTAAAGGTAAATGCACAATTAAAATGACTTTCGAAGAATTAGAAAATAAAACTTTTGATGTTATGTGTTATGTAACCACATCAGAATACTTTGATTTTGATTTAATTGTGGGTTGTGATTTTATTACAAAAGAAGATTTGACGCTTGTATTTAAACCGGGAGCAAAATTTATGCCGACTCATCTGCGGTTATTATTGTCTACCGATATTTGTTACACGGCGTCAAAAATCGAAGCGTTTACTCAGGATATAGAAACGGATTTTGATATCGCAACGAAAAAGAAAGTAGAACAAATTATATTAGATGTAGAGAAAAGTGATAAGTGTTTAGTGCAAGACGATTATTCCGTTCGAGTAAACTTACGTGATAATTCCGTATATGCGTACGCGCCGAGAAGATTTGCACTTCGTGAGCGTGAGCAAATCCGTAAGATTACCGACGATCTATTGGAACGAAAAATTATAAAACACAGCGTTTCTCAATATTGCGCAAGGGTCGTACCTGTTAAAAAGAAGTCCGGCGAGATTAGACTCTGCGTAGATTTGCGTCCGTTAAACGCGCGTGTTCAGAAACAGAAATACCCTTTTCCACACATGGAAGATTGTTTAGCAAGACTTACAAAAAAATCAGTTTTTACTTTGTTAGATTTAAAAGACGGGTTTCATCAAATAAAGGTTCACCCAGATTCAACTAAATATTTTTCTTTTGCAACTCCCGACGGACAATTTGAGTACACTTGCTTACCGTTTGGGTATTCGGAATCGCCTGCTGAATTTCAAAAACGAATAGTACAGATTTTGCAACCTTTGATTCGGCAAGATAAAATTTCGGTGTACATAGATGATATTCTAATTCCGACGGAAACGGTGGAATTGAATTTGGAAATATTGAAAGAAGTCCTACAAATTTTAAAGGACTATGGATTTGAATTAAATTATAAAAAATGTAAATTTCTCCGAAAAGAACTCGAGTATTTGGGATATGTTATTAGGGATAATGAAATAACGTTAAGTTTGCGGCACACGCAAGCAATTTTGGATTTTCCTCAGCCGAAAAATGTTAAGCAAGTACAACAATTCTTAGGTTTAGCAAATTACTTCAGGAAATTTATAAAAGATTTCACAATTAAAGCCAAGCCTTTGCAAAATTTACTTAGAAAAGCAAGTAAATTTACTTTCGATAAAGCTTGCTTGCAATCATTCAATGATTTGAAGAAAGAACTTACCTCGTATCCTGTATTGCATTTTTACGATCCTTCCGCGGTTACGGAATTGCATACAGATGCAAGCTCTCTCGGTTTAGGAGCAATCCTTTTCCAAAAACAAAAAGATAATCAATTAGCACCGATCGCCTATTACAGTCAATCGGTTAATAAGGCAGAAGCCAATTACCACAGTTTCGAGTTAGAGATGTTAGCTATAGTTAAAGCCGTGGAACGTTTTCACATCTATCTATATGGAATAGAGTTCATCGTTGTAACAGACTGCAATGCGCTAGTGTACGCGGTAAACAAAGCTAACCTTAATCCGCGCATAGCACGTTGGACTCTGAAATTGCAAAATTATAATTTTAGAATAACGCACCGCTCAGGAAAAAATATGGCTCACGTCGATGCTCTGAGTCGACAAATAATGTACGTCGAATCATTACCGTTAGAGAGAGTGCTAGAGTTTCAACAATTACAGGACGCACATCTCAAACAGCTAGCTCATAACCTAGAATTCAATGATAGTGATAAATTCGAATTAATAGACGGTTTAGTGTATAAGAAAGGCGACGACCGTGCACGCTTCGCCGTGCCAGAATCAATGATTAATAGTATAATTCGTACTTACCACGATGAGAATGCTCACTGTGGCATAGAAAAGACGTACCAGGGAATTTACGCCACTTATTGGTTCCCGTCGATGCGCAAAAAAATCCGCGATTATGTAGAGAATTGTATAACTTGTCTAGTCGCCAATTCGTCAGTTAATCAGTCCGAAGGACACTCCGAGTCGTTTGACGCGCCGAGCAAGCCACTCGAAACGATCCACTTGGATCATTTCGGGCCGCTTCAAATAACCGAAGATGGTTATAGATATATATTAGTGTCAGTAGA
>NW_017274769.1:0-2125 GCF_001594065.2 Cyphomyrmex costatus | reverse complement strand
TTAGATCTAGAAGAATACACCAATAACAGTGAGCTCAACTGTTGAGTCTGCTGAACGTAGCCAATGGTCGATGTGAGCGGATGTGTGATGTCAGAATGTGGATTAACGGGTTTTTCTCCTTAAATCAAGCCTTTCATTTTATGTTTACACCATAATCGTATTTTATTAGAACCGAAGAAATCAATTTGATAATTTTTATTTTCCGATTAATGATGATTATTTTGAATATTTGTATTATTAGAACTTTTCGGACTTTTCGATTGTATTTAAATATTTCATAATTATCTAATATAAAAATGATCTGCAGATTAAAAATGGGACCATTGACAATTCTTGAGTTAATATCAAACAACATTATACTAGCTAATTGATAGAATATACACAGTAAATTACATACCTCCTAATCTGCGTTTTTTTTGCACGGCTTTTAATTCAGTTTGAGTACGTTTTTTATACGTTGGAGTGGATAATGAACCTGCATTAGAATTATATTAAAATCAGAAGAAAGGAACTATATATTTTAGAAATAAGTTTTCTACTCACTATCACTCGATTGTTGCAAATAACTGATTTCTCCAAACGTTTCACTATTCCCTGTGGTTTCTGTATTGTTATCAGTTTCATCCTCACTGTCGCTTTCTTCAATTAAATTGTTTGCTTCATCTCTAACGCCTTGCGCAGCTTCTAGAAGCTGTGATACTTCTGTAATATCTTTAACTATTTCTGGTTTTCTGTATACTTCCATGTGTATTTTCTCATGATGACCCATGAAATGGGCCAGGTCTGTAATCTGGTTGTCTGTTAAATTAAGAGTAATTCCCATAGTGGCTACATGTTTTCTGAGTGTAGTACCACGTAATGTATCAGGAAATTTGGTTCCACTCTCTTTAGCAAATTGCAACATGATTCGATATGCATTTAAGTATTTATCAATAACTTTATCATGTCCTGGAATACCAAATAAGTAAGGATTATTCGGGTGTACTTTGGCTTTATTTCTCAATTGTAAGAACATTTGTACACATTCCAAATTAATTTCATCTAATATTATAGGAACAGTTCTTCCTAACTTTCCTCGTAAACAAAATCGCACTTATTTTTGTGCCAGTTCTTTTCTATTTTTAGATAATCCACTGAAAGTCTCGATATTTTCATTGATTTTCTCATAAGTTTTAAAATCAGATATTAATATTCGTTCAGTTTCTCCTGGCCTGCGGCGATTAAATAATTGCATTGATATTAAAGTAGCTTTTCCAAGAGACATCCAATCGGAGAAAGAAAATTTCTTTTTTAAATTATTATACGATGTTTTTTGCACTTTTAATAGATGATTCCGCAATATTTTTATGTCTTCCATTGTAGGAAGTTTTGTAACTTTATGTCTTTTGAATTGAGTTTGAGATTCGGTTACAGTCTTATTAACACTTGCCCCATAATCAACTGTTAACAGTTTCAAAAAGTTTTCCGTATTTGTTTTCAAAATATCGTTATGATCTTTTATACATTTCATTATTAAAAGTTCGCCAATATTTTTTATGTAAGTTCCAAGATTAGATGCATTGGCAGGTTTTTCATAGACATCTTTTTCACTGTTATATTTTGCAACATTATTTACGGCATCTAAAAAAGTATCATAATATTTTGGATCGTACATAGAAGTTAAAGATGTTAAATCATTATTAATATTTCTCATCTCTGTCAGTAGGCGACTTACAAGCCGCAATCGAGCTCGAATCATTGGAAAATGATGCGATGAGTGCCTATATTTTTTACTCATGGAATTCGCATACAATATTAATAAACTATCATAACGAATATTACGAGTTAATTCATCATTTCTCATTGCTGGTAATATTAATCGTCGTACTTTCTCACTAGCTTCTTTGAGACATTTGCCTTCTATCCTTCTACCCATTACTTTAACGATGCGACTATTCTGTCCTGTCCGATTCGTACATTTTTTGAAATGATGTCTCAGTGCTGATTTTAAATAATGACCCTTACAATTCCCACATGCCAAATAATTCTTCAGAATCTTAGATTTATTTTCTCTTGCCCGTCTACATCAGGGATGCCATTCCATAGACGGTTTACGACATCGCTACTAATGCCATCGGTTGGCCGC
>NW_017274768.1:0-2125 GCF_001594065.2 Cyphomyrmex costatus | reverse complement strand
ATTTTATGCACAACAAATACTGAGTATGCATTAAAAAAATAATAGAATAAAAGAAACGTACATTATTTATTATTAGATATACATTTATTTAAAGAATTATTAAACTAGCTAAAGAAGATATTCCATTTGTACAAATCAAAGATACTATAAATGGTGTTTTGTACAAAAATATCTTAAAAACTGATTGTTGTTTAAGTTGAAAAAAAATCTGAAAATTTGAATATTTCAGCACAATAATAACCCTAAGCTGCTTTAAAAGTAATCAAAGAATGGATGTTTTCAAATAATATGAAAGCCTTAAGTTGATATTTGTAGTCGATTTTTATTTTGAGATCGTCTTGAATAATGTCTTAAGATGCTAATACTGCTCTCTGATTGGCTTATCTTAAGACTGTATTTAAAACGATCTTAAATGTAAGATCCGACTAAGAATACCAATTATGAATAGAGGCTTTAAATTGATCTCAATCTTCGTCTCTAAATCCAATCGAACATTTCCGAAGAGAGCTCAAGCCGTCGGACTTGTAAGTATATAGATTCAAACAAGACTGAATTGTTACACATTTTAACGAAAGAATGGAATCAGGTACTGTGTGTGTCACATATATCGCTGTTATTACTCCAAAAATATATGGCTTTATATTAATTAAATTAATTAGTGGTTTTTTGAACATGGTCGGAGACACTACCGCGTCTCCTGATAACAAATATTTTAATTAAAACATCACTAAATTATAATATTAACGGTAAAATGTTAATTAAAATATCACAAAATTATTACAATACAATATTAATTACTGTGGTCTCTTGACTTATAAAACAAGTTGTGAAACTTTTGAACACGTTAGTTCAGTAATTCTTTAAATAAACACATGTTCAATAATAAATTACGTTTGCTTCTTATACTATTTCTTATACTATTTTTTTGAACGACATATTTTACATACCCTTACATTTTAATGTTAGTCAAAATTTCTTTGATCTTTGCTTTAAAAAAAATTGAGACTTTTGTACATTATCATTCAAGAAACTCGTCTACTAGAAAATTTATGTTTTTCTTTTCTTGTTTAAAAAAAACATTTGTCTTGCATGAAAAATGTTGGTTTTTGTGTGAAAAATATGCACACAAGTTGCTCGAAATGAAAAAAATGGGGACAAATGAGTGTAACGAACACCAGCGAGATCGATTAGTACGGGTGGACTTGGCCGGCCGAATATCTGTTGATGCGGGAGCGATGGCGACGCCACGCATATACGCACGTATTCCTCGCGCGTGAGGGACGTGGTGTGCGTGCTTGCGTGAATTTCTGGCGGTACGCGTTATACGCAGTTTCTACGTGTGCTCGAAGAAAGGAACGAACCAGAAAGCGAACGCAGCGTTGTTATGGCTACGGTGGAGTCGCGGTCACGGCTCTCTGTCGGGCCTCTCCATTCTGACGGACCCATTCTGAGGAGCTCTAAGCCAATTTCGTCCCTCGTATCTCAAAACGCTTGAGAAATATATATATATATGGTTTAGCATTTTAGCCGATTAATAATTAGTTTAAGTTAAATAAACGTTAAATAAACTGTATATCTTCTAGGAAAAATCATTTTACGAAAAATTTTTGTCGAGAGAAATACAAAAATGTTTACGTAAAAGAGGAATAATGTAGCGCTACATAATACAAAAAAAGTGTTCTCCGTGAAAATAATTATAAAAAATTATAAACAAAATTTGAAAAATAATACAACATATGTGTTATATTAAATACCGATGAGAATAAGCCATTTACGGTCAAGCTGGATCTTGAATGCTTTTAATATAATTTTCGCGTGAATTAATATATTACGTATGTACATCCCTAAATGTGCGTCGAAATTTTTTCAGATTTACAACGTAAACTAATGAACTACCACAGTACTATCATGAGATAAATTGACAATTTTTTGATGCTCATTGCATCTTTGGATCTTAATAATATGTTGAATGACATCTTAAAATATATGAATGACATATTAAAAATCAGTAAATAATTTAAATATATTGCGAAAAATATTACTTTGGCCGGAAGTCGAATCCGGATCGTTTGCTTTACGCGCAAGTGTCCTAGCTAATTAGACTACCGAGACTTTAGTAATATTC
>NW_017274767.1:0-2112 GCF_001594065.2 Cyphomyrmex costatus | reverse complement strand
AATATATCAGTTACTTTTCATGGTAATATATTATTATTAGATAAAAAAGTTTAAATTTTTGAGTATCCTTTTTTGAACATACGAGCTTATTTGGCGATTTTTAGAAATACGTATCTCGTTAACTTTCGAAAATTGCAAAATAGTACAGATTTTTTCAACACAGTTTAATTTGCTTTACTTGCTCACGAGCCGTGCGAGAGTAGGCAGAATTATATCAAATACCCAAAAGTATGAGTATATTGACAATGAGTCCCTAGAATATTTAGAAATATTTTCATACGTATGCAGATCGAGCGGATTAAACTTGGTCAAAAAATCTTCTCCAACTTTTCAATTTTTGCAATAACACATTATTAATTATAAAATTATATATTTATAGGTACATGCGTATTTGTTTATAGGAAAACAAAGAGATAAAGATGCTGTCTGGACTGGTTTTAATGAATATGCTATCGAGCGGAACAAGTCAACAGTTGACCGAATTACTAAATGCTGGTGTATTGATAGAATTTTGTAATTTATTGAAAACGGAGGATTATGACATCGTCATTAATGCCTTAAAAGGTTTTAGTAAAATTTTGCATAATGCAAAGGAAAAGGGACAAATAGAAAGATTTGCCACTATGATCGAAGAAGCTGGAGGATTAAATAGACTGGTAGCTCTTCGATGTCATCAAAATGAGATGATTTACAAAAAGTCTACATCTATAATTCACTTATACTACTTTTTGATAAACTAAAAGATACTTCGGAAAAAGTCTTATTCTTGTACATAGTTGGAAAAAATGTGTCAAATTTAACATAAACCGCATGTCACAAACGATCCACTCAAATTTTTGGGTTAATTTATCACAAGATGAACATGTTAGAAGATTACACAAATATTATGTAAGAAAATAAATACAAAAAAAGATAATATCGATACAGTTAGCAAACAAATCGTAAGAAGCATATTTTTGAAAATTGTCAATAAAATACACATTTATTTATTATAAATGAACAGTTTTTTAAATTATACTAATGAGAGCGTGTCGAGAGAAACGTTCTGACCGCTAAAGGTATAGTCTGATCCATTTTCTTAAACATTGCGTGCACTGGCAGCACGTTAGAGAGGCAAGAAGGGAAGCGCGTTATTGCTCAGCGTACGGCATCGCGGTTCACATGTCACGCCGCATCGACAGATTACCATAGAAATTAATTAGGTTTTCTGTATATTTCGTAGACTTCTATCACATTCCCTCTTTTGACATTTTTATTCGTAAAACTTTATTTTAATACCATACATTAATCAAAATAACATATAAATGTCTTTGGGACATCCAAAGAATATCGAGAATATAAATATAACAGATGTCTTATGAAATTTTTAGATATCAGGAAGTCATGAGGAAAAAAAAATGATTGTCAAACACACTCTCATACACATTAGCTTTACATATATCCTGAATACATTGTATGAAACGTTTTAAGAATTTTCGGAATATTTACAAATATTTTTTCAAAAAAATCAATTTACCGGTTATAGACGAACTTTATTCTTTATTTGTGCATGAAGAGTGAAAAAAAATATAAAATTATTCTCCATTTTAAACCTATGTTGACAATCAAATAGGCCGTTATAGTAGTTATTCATAAGCAGTGTGTGTCTCATCTATATAAAGAGAAAGATGTAAGTAATAGATAAACTTTAGTTTTTCAAAATATAGATTTAATAAATTGTTAATATAAATTTATACAACTATAATTAATTATTGACAAATTTGTTAATATGTTGACTCCCAATGAGTTACATTAGCATTCTTGATTCTTAGAAAAATTTTAGAAATACATTACAACAGATATTAATATCATAACAGTTAAAACAGATGCGATCAGCTGTTTAAACTCAGATCAAAGAGTAAAACATATAATAACGAGTTCTAATTCGACAGTCATCGACATTAAGATTAAGATAAACAAATAAGATTAGTTAAGATTCAGCTAGATCGTTATAGGCTTCTATTCGTATTAAATATATTATTATATTAACGGTCCTTTAAAATTAAATATTGCAAGTAAGATTACTTTGTTTTTTAACATTATCTTATAATTTATACCGACTAGCGAACAGAT
>NW_017274766.1:0-2111 GCF_001594065.2 Cyphomyrmex costatus | reverse complement strand
ACATGAGAGAAAAAGAGGTTCCAAAAAATTCTGAAAAAATTCTTAGAGCTCTATGAGAAGAAAATAAGTAATTGTCTCTTGTATTTTTTTTTGTAAAGTTGATAGTAGTTGAGTAAAAAATTATTGAAGATAAAAAATTCGGCGATTTTTAGTATTAATTAATATCGATAATATCTTGTTAACTATTGCAAAAATTGCAAAATGGTAAGACTTTTCAACTCAGTTTAACTCGCTCTATCATCACATGTATTATTTTGCGGTCATTCTGGGACACCCTGCATAAAAAAAACTGTAGCGGCAGTTGTAATGAGAACAGTGACGCGTATTAAGAAATTGCGACGAGATAAAGAACTTTCGTCAAGAAGCAAGACAGTTTATATAAGAGAGCCCCATGCATCGGCTGTGCTATGAATTACCCGACGTATTCTATACGTCGGCTGTTAGGACAAACGAGTTCGAGCTAACTCGTGTTTCGTCGAGCATTTGCCTCGAGGCGCGGATACGCCCGGCGAATTCAGTTTCGGGGAGAATTTATGTTTTCGCCATTGGCGCGAAATGGCTCGCACCGACGCGCTATATCCGTGTACAAGTTTCTCTCGCGAGTGAAGTGCGAAATGCGGTGGGTAGACCGTGGAGCCAGGGAAAAGTTGCAGATTTCACGAAAGCCGCCAGCTCTCGATACGCCAGCCTCGTCAGCGCGCGAGGAATTAACGATAATACTTTTTTACGCTTCTTCTTCCTCCGGTCTAGACATTATTTTAGTCGACGCGCTGTAAAGCGAATACAAATTATTTTGCTGTGTCACTCTGAGAAAATTTTTGCAGCGTAATTTCATTGAACGATATTCTTTCGCATGTAATTGCGCGTAGATGTAAGAAAAGAATTTTAGCATCATTTTACCGCTACGGTACATTTAATCTGATTTCTTCGTTAATCGTGAAAATCTGCCGTGTTAAATGAAAACATCATTTGTGTCTACTAGATTCTTTTAACACTGCATACACAGAGTAGATCGTGCAATATGAAATCACGAAACGTGTCGTTTTCGATTATGGGCGTTGCAACTTGATGATTACGATCATGCTTGCATATATTCACATGTATGCGAGACGCAAACATCTATACCTGTCTGTATACAAAGCAAAGAAAGTGGAAGAGAAGGCTTGGGTAATGTTTAACGCCGCCGCCGCCGCCGCCGCGGCATTAAATTACGCGATGCCGACAGAAGGGGGTTCGTCGGGAATTCTTCAGACAGTGAGGATTACAATGCCGCCGTCTCTCCTCTTTAGTATTCATTCGATCTGAATAATGTACCATTAAATTATTGGTCCCGATCCGTGCGAGCGTTAAACGCCGGTCGTCAAGCTTCACTTTCGTCGAGGTGTGTTCGTTAGCCTCGAGGATTCCGATGCTGCCGATCAATTTTTTACACTGCTAATACAGGTTCCTAGATCGATCTGGTTAATGCGTTCGAAGATCAGATTGGCTCCCAGTGTTGGCGAAGAAATTAGAGGCCGGTCGGAAGATGGACGATAGTCGAATAAACGATTTTACTGAAGTGTCTAAAAATTTTCTTAGATACAGATCTGAAGATAATTTTGTTGGATCATCTCAAAATTCTTAGGTAGGACACTCAAACTGATTTGAATATGGACGGTCCAGTAGGCAATCCCTCTTCTCTTCTCATTCGAACGATCATCCTCGTCTCTTTTTGCACTTTTTAAATTTTCTTACAATTTTTCTCTTTCTTCGCAAATTACATGTTATAAGCTCACTAGAAATTGCCAGGTTATTCTGCTTTCTCTCTTTTTCCATGCACTACGCATGTTTTCTCTCGACGCACGTATTCCCATAAATAAAATTTACTTAGACGTTATAAGCGCAGATTTTTTAAAGTAAATTTTTATTACGTTTAAATAAAAATTGTACGTAAAAGCAAAGTTCAAATTTACACGTATTGGACACAAAACAGCGTTTCGTGATTGATCAAATAACTGTTAACGGGAAATAAGCATAAATTCTATTCTGCTCTCATCGAATAACCGGTTCTCTCTGAAATCCCGAAACTACGCCGCGCTCCCCTGCGATTTCTTTTTTTTTTTTTTTCCTCC
>NW_017274765.1:0-2101 GCF_001594065.2 Cyphomyrmex costatus | reverse complement strand
CACATTTTTGGAGATCGACGACACCTTTGGGATCAAAACAACACTATAATAGTACATCATTACGAATTACAAATACCAATGGGTCTAACGGGTATAACCCACGTAATTCCTGCCTCAGTTTAGACTTAGAAATGCCTTTGAGAAATTCTAACAACTTTAACCCTACGTCACCAAATTCAGACTTACCAATACTCTTCAATAACTCTCGCTGCGTATTATCTCTGTATTACGAAGGTCCATTCGACACAATACTGTGTACTGAATGTTTTAGGAGGCTTATTACGGCGGAAAGTTATTATCAATTCAGCCGCGTAGTAAGGCACTATCTTGTCGTCGGAAATCTCTTCGTAGAGGAAGAGTGCGAACACTGTTCAGCGATAGTAACACGTTCGAGTGCAATAGCCTACTGCGATTGCAATTGGTGTATGTACCACAGTGTAAATTTAATACGCGCAGGGTATAACGGGCTCTCAAACAATAATACCGCTTTTCTTATACAACAATACGAATTTCGTAACCCTGCGGATACTGAGCAGGTTGAATATTAGGAAATTCAATTTTATTGTCACGCTGACTAGAATTATAAGAGTATTAATGGGAAGTGTGGGTTTCCCTTTCGCAACGCTCCCCTCTCGATGCGTTGTGCTTCTTACCTACGAAAACCGACTCAGAAAACGTATATGCACAGATTGCTATATCAGATATATTCCTTTGTGTAACTGCCTTCATTACACCCGCGAAATCCAACATTATTGCATCATCGGTGACGATATTGTAGATGAAAAATGCTACATATGCGAACTAGCTTTGACGCTGTCAGTTCCGGTAGCTAGCGGACTCTGTAATTGGTGTGTAACCCAATTACTAATTCACGCACGCGATATACACACGAATTACGGTACATTAATAGTACGAAGAAATATCATTCGTAGCCCAGCAACCGAAAACTGGAGGATAGCTATTCGCGAGCAATTAGGGGACGAACGAAACTTATAAAATAAATTAAATATGACTACCAGAAGCCATACCAAGGCTCAGGCCGACGCGGCCATAGACGCTGATAAAGGTGAAGCTCGCGCTGCTTCTTTAGAGACGCGCGAATATGAGCTCGATAGAATCGAGCAAGCTGTACGCAGCAGGGAACAACGTTTAAAAACGCATGAAATTACTCTGCGAGAAGAAATGGATAAAATAGAGGCGTCCCGACAAAAGTTAGAAACGGATCGCGAACGTTTTAATCGAGAAGTCTCAAAACGGGAATTAGATATAGAAAAACGCGAACGCGAACACGAATTAGACCTAGACAACCGTGAAGCAGCGTCGCAACCACCATTAAATAATTTGTTAAATTTAAGCACCGAATCTCGGTACAGAGATAGTTACAATATGAGACATTCTCAAGGTTTAGAACGGCCGTATGATAGTTCTAAGATAAAAATATCATTTCGGGAAGTAACGGAATCAATTCCGTACTACGATGGTTATAATATACCACTGTCTCGTTTTATCCGAGCCTGCCGTCGAGCTAAGGAAATAGTACCACCTAATGCGGAACGGGACCTTACTAAACTCTTGATTAACAAGTTAGGTAATCGCGCATATTATGCTGTAGAGGATGAGCCATGCGAATCAATCTCAGACTTAATAGACTTGCTCACAGGAGCATTCGGTTCTCCTAAAACAGTTGACCAATATCGCGGCGAATTAAGTACTATATTTTTAAAGCCGTATGAACATGTTTTAGATTATATCTCGCGCGTAAAAGATTTGCGTACCGCGATACTTGACATGGAGAGACGTGAAAAACGTTACCTCGATCCATATTTCATATCACAGATTGATGATCTC
The DNA here is from genome assembly GCF_001594065.2 of Cyphomyrmex costatus. Lineage (NCBI taxonomy): Eukaryota > Metazoa > Arthropoda > Insecta > Hymenoptera > Formicidae > Cyphomyrmex > Cyphomyrmex costatus. The sequence continues at coordinate 253 of NW_017274765.1, read as the reverse complement.
ACCACTCGTTCCTTTATTGACGGTCTCCCCTTCGAGTACAGAATACAAATGAAATCAGAGGAACGTATGAGTCATACGTCAGCATTCGCTGCTGCAAAAACAATCTCGAAGCGTCGAGAGTTAGACAAACAACGAGAGACAGACAGACGTGACTCACGATCTCGACCTGATAACGAAAGAGGTAACAGAGATTCTCGGTACCCTGTAGGCATAAACAATTCTCGGTACCCGGTAGGCATAAACAATTCTCGGT
>NW_017274764.1:0-2090 GCF_001594065.2 Cyphomyrmex costatus | reverse complement strand
TAAAGCGGTTAAGTATTTCATTGTATTCTTTTTCTTTAAAAATTTATATTATAATTTTAATGTCATAATCGCTTTTTCGTTTACTTACGAATTGACTCTCATTGTCCTTCGCCTTGTTTTAATTATTATTTTAATTTTTAATTAAATTTACATCTTGACAGAAAAGCAGAAAACAGAAAACAACAGCCAGTCAAAACTCGCGTTGATCGTAAGCGGTACAGAAAGCCGAAATTGTCAACTATCAGTATACAATTCAGATTGATTGGTGTTTTTCTGCTTTTTTTGTCAAGATGTTTAAACTAAAGTTTCACGATGTTCTTTAATCTGATATGAAATTTCATTTCAACAATCTGATTGTATTGTAAATGCGACATTTATTAATCCATCAGTATTATACTGAAAATGAGCTAAAATCTATGTTGTGTAATAATTTGTTCTTTTAATATATTCTTACACATAAATAATCCGTGTAGACTCGTATAGGCTTATTTTAAGTAAATAATTCCTTATTTGCAAATGAATCACATTTCGTGAAAAAATCTTTAAGACAGAATCGACTGACAAAGAAACATTTTTAGCTGTAAATCATTGGTCTCGATGAAACTTGGTGGGCGCGTAGAGGGGTCAAAACTAAGTATAAAGTATATTTTCTTTTTTGACCAAACTGTCTACTGAAGTAGGATAGTAATATTTTCACCGGCATACGGTCTACTCATATCGATATAAGTAAAGCACGTAACAGTTCTTTGCACGCTTTCCTAATCATGCCTGAACGTCCGGGCACTACTCATTATTGAAGAAAGACTGCGATAAAAACTGTTGATCCAAAATGTACATTAAAATTTCTTAATACAGGTCCACTGGTTTACTTAAACTATTTGCAATTAGCCACCATTCGTAAGCAATTGAAAATATTTTGGTTGGTGTGAATAATAATCTGTAATTTCAGAATCTCTTTCGTATATTAACAGCTATATCTAAAGACTAAAATTTGAAGACTAGAAAAGGATTGCTTTATATACAAGCAGAAAAGATGCCAGCCATTAACCCAATTAATATTTGCCAAATGGTAATTAATCATTTTAGCAATATGGAATTTCCTGAGATTCATTTATATAATATGCGTGATGTACAAAACCTATGTGTTTTAAACATTTTTCACAGAATTTCATCATTGTAATGATTTTGTGTCATAAAAGTAAATAAATTAATCATTATTTTCAATTTGTTTCTTTTGGAGATCACTCAAGGACACTAATGATCTTATTTTTTTTAATTTAACCAATTTTGAGAAGATTTTAAATTTTTCTTAGGAAGTATTTCATGCGATATTGATTAATACCTATTAAAAGATTAGCGTCTTCTAACGGCTAAGAAACGCATTTTGGGCAAAATAGAAAATATATGTTACACTAAGTTTTGACCCCTCTACACGCCCATCAAGTTTCATCGAGATCAATGATTTACATCTAAAAACGTTCCCTTATGAGTAGTCTCTAATGATCATGATAAATATAAATTATTTAAAGAGAAGTTATTATACATATTGTGAGATATTGTTTATAGTGGATGTCAATGAATAAAAAATTTTTTTATTTACTGGAGTTTTTTACAAATCTTGTAACAAATACCGATCGATACTATTTATTTAAAACGTTGCTGTCGAGTTTTAATATCCGTACTTGCAGCATATTGATAATAAGGATCCAATCGAAATGAAATGAGCAATGTGTGTGTGTGCGTGTGCGTGTGTGTGTGTGTAAATTCGACAGAATTGAACAATGAGAATCAAAACAAATATGTTCAATCATGTTAAATATAATGTAGTTTCTCTTGCTCAATAAAAATACGTATAATATTATTAGCAAAAATAAACAATGAATTTATAAAAGTATTTAAATTACAAACAGTTACAAACTGCTATTTTACATATCATATTTAAAACAAATAATTTTATTGCAAAAGATTTCGGGGTGCATCAAATAAATATAAATCGTAAAAAAATAAATTCCAAAAATTTAGTTCAAAATAAAAACTTTAACTTCTCTCTCTCTCTCTCTCTCTCTCTCTCTCTCTCTCTCTCTCTCTCT
>NW_017274763.1:0-2088 GCF_001594065.2 Cyphomyrmex costatus | reverse complement strand
TGGTTAACACCACAAGTACAGTATAAATATTTCAAAGGTATTCCTAATAATGACGCAGTAATGCTCGACATTCAACATGCTGGTAAATATATATTTATTACACTTCTTATATATTTTACCTTCTTGTAAAATTTAATACACTTTGCTACATGTTTAATCATTCTTATATTGTGTATGTGTGTGTCTGTGCACGTCTTATATATTTTTATTTACATAAATATCAAAGATCTCGAGTAACACAATTTATTGGCACGATATTGGTCTAATGTCTAATATATCCCTAATGGGAGGCGATGTTTAACCAATGCCAACGAATTGTTCTATTGGGAATGTCGCAAACACATAAATGTAAGTAGTATATAAAAACATAAATAATATCCGAAAAAGCTTTATACAAAATAATTTATGATGTTTTGTTAATGCATTTTTAATAAACAGTACAAATCTCTTATTTTTCATATATAGCTTGAATATAAATTTTAAATGTCTAAAATTTAAAATTTATACGAAACTATATAATATTTCACAATATTCGTATATTTCCAGAAAGTTTTGGTAGAAATTAAAATAGGTATACGTATTATTCATGCAAAGTGTTTACTTTTTATGTAAGTGCGAATATGTATAACTGCAGACCCTCTATGTACCCTCTATAACTGCACGCCCACGCTTGAGGTGTGATCATTTTTAATATATTTACATACCTTTATATAATCTTAAACATATTTTTCTAATAGAAAGAAAGAAAATAGAAAAATGCAAACGTATTATTCCCTATTTGATTACGAAAACATAGTCATCAATAAAATCTTTTTGTTCCATAACAGCATACTACCGTGTCAATTATAAGTCAAAAAACTGGCGCAGAATCGGATATTACTTAAAATCTGGAGGATATAAAAACATAAGTGTCATTAATTGTGTTAAACTTATTGATGACGCGTGTCATTTTTTAATGACGCATCAGCTTAACGTATCCATCTTTTGGAAACTCACAAGATACTTACCATATGAAACAAATTTTGTAGCATGGTATCCTATAATCAAAATGCTTGAACGTATATCGGACATGATATTATATTCTCAGAAAGATACTAATTTCATGAAATTTAAGGTGATGACTAAAATAATATCTGATAGATATTATTTTACTAAAGACATTAGTTATTAGTTAGCAAGCAAAATATTATCTTAAAAATGACAACTGGTAAATAATATAGAAATGTGCAACTAACAACATTCTTAATTATAAATGAAAATTAGACTAATAAAAATAAATTAAATAAAGGAAAGAGTTCTATTTACGGTCAAAGATGTTAATGCGTAATAGATTCATAAATAAAGCAAACATTTTTCAGTTCCGAACTAATTCTAATATGCTTTCTTATAATGTCGTCTTAAAATATCAGAAATTTTTAATTAAAAAATTGTTTTGACTTATATTATATAAATGTTAAATATTTCGTATATTTCACTTTAATTCGGTGTTTTAAACCTATACGAATTATTTACATAAAAATATTAAGTTTTATAAATATTCGATATATTATGTGATTTCGATATATTATTATGTATTTTAAATGCCTTTTTGTGGTTTTGAAATGTATTACTAAAAAAATTTTAATGCATTTCTGTATAATATCACTTTGAAATAAATATAATATATTTTGGAGCAAAAACACTCTCTTGACTTTACATTGTAAACGTTAAATATTTTATTCGAATTTCTCATTTTATTTCTATATTAATAATATGTTCCAAAATGTTCTGTCTAAGGAAAATTTTACTGGAAATATATGTAACATATACTTTAAGGTATAGAGTAAAATTTTTCTCGGAGGGAATATTATGAAATGTAGTCTAAATAAAAGATCTACCGAATTATCATAATTTTAAGATGTATGTACATCATATGCTTCTCGCAGCAATAAGGCAATACAAACGTGATTTTAGGAAAAAATGAAACAATTATTGGAAATCTCTATGAAGAAAATAAGATATAACGAAATTTCAACGGAAGATGACTTTTTAAAAAATTTAAGACGTGAACTCGCAAGATGGGCATGTATCTTTGAAGTTCCTTCCTGT
>NW_017274762.1:0-2044 GCF_001594065.2 Cyphomyrmex costatus | reverse complement strand
TCAGCGAAGAGAAGTTGCAACGGGTAAAGTCACGTGAGGTGCGACCTTGTAATGCGTATTTATGGCTACGAAATTTATATGAAATTTGAATCATGTCATGTCCCACTGCGAATGGCGAATCGGACTGCGAAAAATCAATCACCTTATGTTCTGAGTCAGTGATGAAAACATTGATTTGTGTGTGAGAATAAGAAGTATGATGAGTCGCCGAATGTGGTACGAGATGCAGGGAAAAATCCGATATAAAGTCGCGCAAGAATTTTGATTCAAATGAGTCATCGAGCAGGTTACAATTTAGGTCACCCGTTATAATTATATTATTATATTTCGAATTTAACAAATTTATTTTTTGTATGAATTCGGTGAACATTGTGCCGCCTGGACGACGATAAATAACCGCTAGTAACAGTGGCGACGAATTTGGCGCTCTAATATCTACAATTATATATTCAGGGGTATTAATATTTTCATTGTCGGAACGATCTAAGATTTTAAGATTGAACGAAGTGTGCACGTAACAATCGACCCCGCCGCCCTGTATATAACGCGAATTAACAGTGTTCACAATGTTTCGATCATTTCTTAAGAAGTTGTAATTGGGAATACTGATGCACTCATTTGGTACCGAAGGCGTGAGCCATGTTTCGGTCAACGCTAAAATATGAACATCTCCGGAAGATAAAAAGTTTTCAACGCATTCGAAGTGAGCGCGTAGCGAATTAACATTTGTATGCGCGACCGATATCGATGGAACTGAAAGTTTTTTATTAGCGCGCGGCTCTAGTCAGACTAACTTATTTAAGTCACGTTCCGTAACAATCGCAATCTCTGGCCCGTTCTCATCTTTACGCACAAATATTTGTTCACTCCGATGCCACACGCGCAGATAGTTCATTTCCCGGGCTTTTTGCTTAGTTAGTTTTAATAAATTAAAAGTACGCGATGACAACATATCATTAACGAAAATTGTGCCAGGATTCGTAATAAATCCTAGTTCGGGAAAGAGATCTATAGTTGTAATACGCCCGACTCGCCGCTTACAAGAAATTATAAAATTTCGGATATCAACCGATTTGAATTTAGCCACTATCGAATAGTAAGTGCGCTGTAATTGACCGCCTGAATTTGGATCGGCTGTTGACCGGCGCTTCGGATCAATACGTCGAACTTGCAGAATATCCGCAACCAATCCCGCGACGTTTAATTTTGTGAGCACGCGTCGTACAATTTCCTTATCGGATAAATTAACATTTATCGTAATTCCGGTAATAATGATATCCAGAGTAGGCTGCGCATGAAAATGAACATCTTTTAATGCTTGTAATTCGTTCGCATTAGCACGGCAGTCCGCAGTATTCTGATTTACAACCGTCGTAAGGTAGTCGAGTCGAGTATTTACCGCTTGAGTAGCCTGCCATCCGGCAGTACACATTTGCATTATGCGTGCAAATTGCTGCGACTGATCTAGTGAATTCCAATCGGTAGGAAGGGGGGGAAGAGTTGCGGGGGAATTACTATTGTCGGTGAAATCCATAGGTAATGCGGAGAAGGAGTGAGAAGTCACGAGGCTATTAGGAATAACTTGAACGGGAACTGCCGACGGGAGGGGAGCTGGAGGGGATAGTCGTGGTGACAATGTTAGAGTAGGAGCACTAGAGAGAGAGACAAGACTTGGAGAAGACGAAACAGATGGGTAGGATGGGGGCGAAGGTAAACAAGCTATGTTTGTCAGTGCAGGTGTACTTATAATATTACGGCTTTAAATAGTTGCGAAAGTGAAATATAGCAACAATCAGATGACGATTTATTCCGTATGTACTGGCTGGCACAGCTCAGATGAAAACTTTTCCGGCACGTATTACACGTTACCTTTTCGACAACCCGCTTATGACACTTATAACAAATCGCTGACGAGTCGTCCGTGATCGATGTAAATTTACTTTTTCGAACGTACGACATGCGTGAAGTCGAAGTTGAGCACGAATAAGACACTTTTCGACCAACCCGATTTGGTGAAATGACAGCAATCGCACAAGCGCCGCTT
>NW_017274761.1:0-2041 GCF_001594065.2 Cyphomyrmex costatus | reverse complement strand
GCAAGTAAGTAAATTGCACGAAATATCTGCGTTGATATGCAACGTCGAATTAACGCTCACTATAATTAACCCTTTGGAACTGACACGAAAATCTCTAACAGTGTTACTGGGTTTGTAAGAACAATTTATCAATTTATGTTAATAAAAAGGCATTAATTAATTTCAAGGAATTAGAGTGTCATAAAAAATATTAAGTACATTTTATTAAGAATAATACAAAAAACCCCGTACTAATTATGGAAAAATCAATAAAATAATTTTTTGCCAATAACAAACATAGCGATTGTTAACGTCGAAATTATATTGTACATAAGTATATTATATAAAGTTCGTAAGATATACAGATACAAATGAATTAAATGTGAAATGGCAAACATTTCGACTCTTGGTTCGAGTTCTTTTCAGTGCGATGAGACACAACAGAAATCAGAAGAATAGAGTTCTGATCCTCTTTCTAAACAGTCAATAGATGATGAATGTCTGGTAGTCAATTTAGTAAATTCCAAGATTTAAATTGTAAGGAAGTCTAAAATCAGCAGGTACTTATATAATTAGAAAGAAAGATCAGAATTACAATGGATGAAATTTACAAATAATGAAAATAAATCCCAGCAAATTGAGTTAGTTTTCACATATAATGTAGCTTATAATGGTGAACAAAAAATGTAAAAACACAAACTTAATGATGCATAATTTTTTAGCTATTGTGTATTAAAGATATAAAACTTGTACTTATAAGTACAAGAAAAAAATATTCTGTAATAAAAAATTTACTCAGCACTAAAAGTAAAGCGTATTTTTAATAATTAAAACTGAAAAATAAATAAAAGTTTTTGAGGAAGGATTGAACTCCCATCCTCTTTTCCTGAATGCGAATATTAGAAGAATAGAAGAGAGAAAGAGAGAGAGAGAAATATAGAGAAAGTAATAAAAAACATTGTTCTCTTTCTGTGTCTTTATATATATATAAGTTATACATTTATAAAATTTATCTATACATAGTTTAAAAATTAAATTTAAACATTAAATTTTTTCTTAATATATATATAAGAAATTAAAAAAATATATAATCTCTCTCTCTTTTTTAGGCATTTTGTCGCAAGTTTACTGAAAACTAGTTTCAAATGGCTTGTAAAAATTTGCAAATTATAAATCTAGTTATAACAAACAAGTAACATTAATGTTATCGAAAGAGAGGTAAGAGAGAATATTCATGTTGCTTTTGCATTGAATCTGATCTTTGTTACATTGTATTGTGGTGTAATATCTACGATCGTTCGCGCCGGGAGCATTCCGAGCCGGGCTCAGGAAAGTTGCCACCATCTCCGCTAATTGTAAGGTACTCTAATAATAGTAATAAATATATGGCAGTTCACGGAAGGGCGCGGTGGTTTTATGAAAATATGGTAGACTCGGGACAATACCATACTATGGAAACAATTATCGGACTTCGCACGCCGACGCTGGCGTCTGCTGTTTGCATCGCGACAACGAATTTCCGTTGGGAAGCAATTATCGTTGCTTGCGGACGACGTCTTTTGCGAGTCGCGGTTACTTCGGCCCTTAACTCTTCGATGCACATTTCAATTTTCCATCTACTTAAAAGTTATACATAATATAATTTATCACGATAACAAAATATTTACATTGCTTGCGCAACGGAATACGGCGAGCATAGAGTAGAAAATGTAAATCCCAAAACCTCTTTAAGTTAAAATTCTGTTGAAGTGTATAATTTATTTAAGATTAAATGAAGAATGAGACTTTGCTCTCTAGAGGTTTCTACTAAAATCGGCAATTCTATACGGAATGTCCTATTTGCTGATGTTAATTTCGTACACTCGCTTCATATTTCGTTCCACCTGAACAAATCCTCCATTGTGTTTGAAATGGCAATTAAAGATAAATAGTTAATCGCAATGAAATTGAGAATTTTTTAGTCTATATGGTTAAACTGTTATTCTGCAGATATTTTGTATAATAATAATAATTTATATTGATATTTCAAAAAAGAAATATTTAAAAAATTTTTAATTTCAAT
>NW_017274760.1:0-2034 GCF_001594065.2 Cyphomyrmex costatus | reverse complement strand
ATTCCCGTCGCTCGTCCTTCGTTAAAAAGTTATTAACAATCATAGTTCTAAAATATACGTTTCGTTTCTGCTATAAACGTAGGGGTAAGTAGGGTAAAGTGGGAAACTTTTTTTCGGAGCTCTATAAATTTAACAAAACTAAGTATTTTTTCATGTTTCAAATTTCTATAGTAAACAATATTGAATAAACTATCTTTATTTCGAAGAAACCAATCGAAAATACAAATTTTCTGTTGAGTTATCAAGCTTCGACCGATCATGCCCAAAATAGGCAAAATTGAAAATCGTGGGGTAAAGTGGGAAACTTTCAAAAACTTATTAAAAATAACACAAATGTTGTAGCAAAGTTTTCGTATCTTTATTTTTAATCAAAAAAGGTTCAAAGAATACATGTAGAAGAGTAAATATGAAAAAAAAAATTTTACTGCAAAAAGAAAGAATGAAAGATGTGTTTGAAAAAATTGGTGAAATTTTTGTTTATTCATCGTTCTCTGAAGAAACATCCAAGTCCGAGTCACAATCTGGACAATAGAAAAAGCTAGTAGTGAGGTTGACGCATTTCAAGTGATATGACCGTTGACAATCCTTTTTGTCGCATGAGATCGTATTGTGTTTGGTCATGATATTGGGCATGAGTTCCAAACAAATGGTGCAAAAATCACGATCCTCATCAGAGCTAGAACTTTCTTTCTTCTTCGATGCTTTCTTTGCTGGTGTAGTTTTCTGTGCTGTTGTTTTCTTTGCTGATGGTACTTTCTTTCCTGATGGAGTGTTTTTTGCTCCTGGTCCTCTTTTTTTTGGAGGTTTATCTACACTTCCTTCTTTCTTGCGTTTATTTGCTAAACGTTTTTCAGCTGCTTCTTGCAACTTCCTTCGCTTTTGTGGTGTTGTCAAAACGGTGCTTTTCATGGCTTTCCGACCTCTATTGGACTTTTGTTTTGCATGGCCAATTTGCAATGGACCAGCTGCGTTCAAATTCACGTAAGTGCTTGACATTCTTGATGCTGAAGTTGTGGCGACTTCTTCCATCGAACCAGTTGGAATGTCTTCATTCAGAACAAGAAGAACTCGGTCAAGATGTTGGTGAATATGTTGAGCTCTTTCTTCGGCCTCAGCAATAACACGAGCAGCGATAAAATCCTCTTCAGTAAACGTGTGTGCATTGAACTCGAACACACCAGTTGTGGAAAAAGCAGTTTTGATGATTGCTGGTGTAGCTGCTTCATCCAAGTATTTTACAACTATCGGTGGCACATTGTGCAGGTCAAATTGTTTCCCACCAACGTGCGCCTTTTGCTATGCAGTGTGTTTTTCCACATAGCGAGCCTTTACTGGCCGTTTTTACGCCAATTTTGTTTCGCAAGTTAACGAACTCGACCAATTTTTCTTCGGTGACCTCACTTTGACCAATACTCTCATCAAATGCATCAACGATACGATACAAATTAGACTTTGGCGTATGGTAATGCTTTGAAACAGCAAGGACCGATTTCTTATCAAATTTGATTGCTTTCAACATTTCCAACAGATCATCGGGATCCGGAGCTGTATAATTTGTTTTTTTCATGTATTTTCTCGGCATAATTGGCATAATAAATACTGAAAATAATCTTAAAACTGTAGAAATAAATTCACAACACATATTTGGATCATAAACAATGTAGATATTGACAACATAAGAATGCAAAACGACGCCGCATTAGTGATAGACATTTCCCACTTTACCCTGACACCACATTTTGTAAACATGTATGCGTCATTATTGAACAATATATAAATCACACGGAATCCGTATGCATTATCAAAATTGAGACTTCAAATAATACTTTTAATGTACCTACAATAGTTTTATCTCCAAAAACAGTGAAAATTTTGACGTTGAAAAATTGGAAAATAAAATTTCAAAATTACTCAAAGACTTTAAACAATTCCAGAGAGCACAACAATACGTCTGCACGACTTTGCATACTATAAACATTTGCTTAAGATCAAAACAAACAAATGTAAGTACCGCATGAAAACTGTACTACGATA
>NW_017274759.1:0-2022 GCF_001594065.2 Cyphomyrmex costatus | reverse complement strand
ATTCTAACATACCATCTGATCCCAGGACACTTTTGCATACTCCAAGAAATACTGATGTTAGAAATTGTGCTGGGGGAGAATATTATCACTTTGGTTTATTGAAGTCAATAGAAAATTTTTTTTTAACTGCTCCTATAAATGTAACTAATATAAAAATATCTGTTAATATTGATGGATTACCATTATCAAAGTCCTCACAACAGCAGTTATGGCCAATTTTGGGTTCCATAGGAGAATCAAGGCAAGTTTTTATTATTGGAATATATTATGGTAAACAGAAACCTTGTAATCCGAATGATTTTTTAAAAGAATTTATAGAGGAAACAAAGTTATTATGTAATAATGGAATTGTTATTGATAAACACATTCAATGTAGTATAAATTCTATAATATGTGATGCTCCAGCAAAAGCATTCGTTTTACAAATTAAGGGACACACTGGTTATTCAAGCTGTACCAAATGTACAACAGAAGGTGATTTCCGTTGTAATAAGGTTTGTTTTCCTCAAATAAATGCTCCATTGAGAACAGATCTTGAGTTTAGATTAAAGAACGATGAAGATCATCATATTGGAAAATCAATTATTGAAGAAATTCCAAATTTTGATTTAATAAATAATGTACCGTTAGATTACATGCATTTGGTTTGTCTTGGAGTTATGCGACGATTATTGTACTTGTGGCTATTTGGCAATCTAAAATTTCGTTTAGAAAATAGAAAATGTCAAATTATATCATCAAATTTAGAAAATGTATTAAAAATACACGTACCATTTGAGTTCGTACGAAAGCCTCGATCATTGAATTTGGTGAAATTGTGGAAAGCTACAGAATATCGACAGCTGCTTTTATATACAGGACCTGTAGCTTTTAAAAATATTCTTCGAAGTGACATATATGATCATTTCATAACATTACATGTAGCTATTAGAATATTATGTTCTACGCATTTACAAAATTTATATGATTATTCTCAAGAATTATTAGAACATTTTGTTAAATCATTTGCATTAATTTATGGTATTCATAACATCTCTCATAATGTACACGGTCTTATTCATCTTGTAAGGGATGCAAAAAAATTTGGTACATTAGATAATTTTAGTGCATTTAAGTATGAAAATTTTTTGCAAACTCTGAAGAAACTGTTGAAAAAATATGATAAACCATTACAACAAATTGTTCGAAGGTGTGTAGAATATGAAAAAAATAAGGTAACAGAAAAACTACCGACAGAAGAAAATAAAAATTTTATTGTAGACTTAAAATCTACACATTCATTTGGGCCATTAATACATGGTTGTTGTAATCCACAATATAAAATAATAAGAAAAACAAACATGACATTACGTATAGATGTAATAGGTGATAACTGCTGTGCATTAATTGATGGAACTATTGTGTTAATTAAGAACATAGCATATAATAAAGATCTTGAAATAAATGTGATTATAGGTCATAAATTTTTACATAAACAAGATTTTTATCATGTTCCATGTCCATCATCATTATTACAGATATTTACTGTATACGGTCTAAGTGATTTACAAATGTGGCCGATAGAAAATATTCATACAAAATATGTTAAATTACCATTATTAGAAAATGAATATGTTGTATTTCCACTGTTGCATTAAACTACTGACCAAAAATATAGAATCACTCTGTTTATGGGATATGTCTTTGCCTTCACAATTATTTTCCAATAATACATTTGACATGATATCTCTCATTTGTGTCGAGAATACTTTTATAGATAAGAGCAGAAAAATCTAGTACCTCGCATTCTCAATTACTTACTTGAAATAATATACATGTAATTTCAATATATCCTATAATATATATACAGAGTGTGGAAAAAGTCCCGGACTCCTTAAATATTTTGAAAAGTAAACATTTCTGAGAAAAATATTTCATACAGAAATTGTAGGGTTAAAAATGATATATTAACTGACATCTCAGAAATGCTTTTCAAGATATTTAAGGAGTCCGCGACTTTTTCCACACTCTGTATATATTATA
>NW_017274758.1:0-2012 GCF_001594065.2 Cyphomyrmex costatus | reverse complement strand
AGACATTTCAATAGTTTTGCGACGAAGAACCAGACATTTCAGAATTTGGGACGAAGAACCAGACTTTTCAAAATTTGCGACGAAGAACCAGCCATTTCAGAATTTGGGACGAAGAACCAGCCATTTCAGAATTTGGGACGAAGAACCAGACATTTCAAAATTTGCGACATATTAACTATATTTATCGGAAGTTTGTAGCCAAGGATGTCGCCACAAGTTCATTCAGCAGTTCTTTCGAAGGTATTTAGAGTTAGCTTGGGGTATTCTGAACCTCCGTGAGTATTTCGGGTTAATATTAATCAAAAAATGCCCCAAAAAAAATATTCATTTTGCTAAGTTAGAAATAAATTTACTGGTTAGAAAAAATACATTTACTTGAAATTAATTACTTGAATGAAGTAGGTAATTATTTTCTTCATTACAAACAAATTTATTTGATTCAAAAAATACTTACATGATTCCAGTAGATGAATTTTTTTAAAAATTAGTTTACTCTATCCAAGAAAATCTTTTGTTGCAACCAGTAATTTTTTTTTTCATTGCAGGAGGTAGAAAATAAAAAGTTAAAAATATGAAAATGTATTCTTTATTATAACTTGACACCAATAATTACAAAATGTTGTGATAAAAAGTATGGAACTGTCCGGGTATTAAATTTTTCTGTAGCATTAATCGTATGTTAGCTGATTTTTTATCGGTAAGCGGCAATTTACCGTTATACTGCTGTTTCAGTGTATATTCTTTTACACTGTTATGCGTAAATTGACGCTTTAATATAGCATAGTTTTTTTCACTTGATTCAAAGTCATGTTTTACATAAACATTTGCCGTATTTGGTTTAACACGAATTTGTCGTACAGTAGACGTATGCACTGAAGTCCATGTAAACATATTTGCTAAATCAGAAAAATTATAAAATTCTTCTTGTGGAAATTCATTGACTTCGTAGGGGTTTTTTACTTTAGCTCCTCTCATGAGATCACACCAGTTCTGCTGTGTGTATACAGATTTTTTTGCACAATTTCGCTCAATGCAGGCATGCATAGAGTCGCCGTCGCATTGGGTATGCCCAACTTCAAGGAATCTGAAAGAAATGCAGTATTATTATTTGAGAAGCTGCTTATTTGGCAGTGTAAGCTTCATTTTGTGTTTATTAAGGTTGAGTGAGTCGAAAAGTAGGAGACCCAAATTAGAGACCGGTGTCACAAAAAGAATCATGTGTTGTTTATTCAAAAAGTTGTTATCGCATGTAGTTGTCAAAATAAATGATTAAATGCAATTACTCATAATATATGAAAGTTGCAGTCAATATTAATTTATTAGTTACCTGTGTGTAATTTGTATCCCCAAATCAGCCTCTGCTTTTATGAACATACTAAATACAATTTTATTTCGGTTCTGACCGCCACAATTGTCACTATATAAGTAAAACTGCTTAACTCCATTTTTAGCTTTAATATGGAAAAATTTCCATAGGAAAGATGCAATCTCGTTAGCTCCTCTATTTCCCACAGTTTCATTCCATACATTACAAATGCCTTCATGTGTGCCTAAATTAAAAATCGTGAAATTCCATACGCAGAGCTTACACATATAATACAGCGGTCCAACTTCCGCTCTTGGGGTTGTTAAGACTTTTTGTAAGTCAAAATTAATTGTGCATATGGATATATCGTCGATTGCTCTCGCTTTGTCATCGTTCATTAATTTGCGCGCAATTTTTTTATTTGACAAATGAATGTCCATACGCTCCTGATGGGATGCTTTTTCGTGTTCCGTGAGATTAGAAAAAACTTCACATTGTTCACACCTGAAACATATTTAAGTAAGTCTTATGACTTTACATTAAACCAAATTTTGTGAAAACAATTAAATTTTGTTTAAATGAACGAAATGATTTCTTCCAATAGTATCAAGATAGCAACTTTTTTAGATCAAAGTGTGACCATTTCTTTTAAACGAATAAAATTTGGCATTGAAAGAAACCAACCACTTATGTAAACGACATTAAT
>NW_017274757.1:0-2006 GCF_001594065.2 Cyphomyrmex costatus | reverse complement strand
TATTACTTTTTCCCATCTCTCAGGCAATTTTCGAATTCCATCTCGAAAAAATGACTCGTCTTTAAAGGCGATTTGGACCGAACTAACTTGTACTCCTAATATATAAATAATAAAAAAATTTTTGAATTTAAACTTTTTTACTTAAAATTATAAATAATATCTCAATAAAATAATCGTAATAAGATCATATTATGCTGCATGTCTGTTATTATTATCTTAAATTATGATATCAGAAGTGAAAAACACAATAAGAATTAATACATAAATGAATTAAGGACTTCAATATTAAAATAGTAGTATTTATTTACACTTCAACTTTACAAAAATAGCCAAGAATGGGACTTTAATATTAAAATATAAAATATTAAAATGTTGGAAAAGGAAAAATTGCCTTTGTGAGCCGTCATAAAATGTTATTTGTATATAAAATTGTATTATTAAATCAATAAAATTGCAGACGTCTTTCGAACGTCTCTTGAAATTATGTGCTGAATGGGATGATTATATATTAATTAACCAAGAAAAAAGAGTTTTTGTATGTGTTACAAGTCAGTTTTATTGACTGTAAGTGTTTTATTGAAATATATTTCCATATCAACATAGTTCGCAAGAATTGTAAATGTATATTTTTTCGATTCTAACATTACAAGCTGAAATAATATGAGTCAACTGGATTGTTAACATATTAATTTTTTTAATAGTTAATTTATAGTTAAGATTAATTTAATGATCAGCAAATAAGGAGTTTTCTTATTGTAGGAGGCATAATTGCATCAGATGAAACAGAAGTTTCTCTGGAAACAATAGAAAGGACTCTTTGTTGTATGGAACTAAAAGATGTTATAAAAATTGTTATCATTCAAGCCTGTCAAGGAAAGACACGTGGTAAAAAAAGTTAAAGTTATTATAAAAATATCATACTTTTGAACAAATTTAATATAGCGTGTTACAAAAAATATTTTAAAGATTTCAATGATTTGTTTATTAGTCTTTATATTATATAATTTTAAAAGATGTACAACGTAGTTTACAGTTACCAGATGCTTCTGTACATTAAGTTTATTTTTCTTATTTGCAATTCACATATTGTAAAATATGTTATTAAAGGAGTATTATATAGCAGATTTTACTTCTAGGAACTATAAGCAATTCCTTGACGACAGATGGTTTATATGATTCTTTTACACCCATAGAAGATATACGCCAATTTAGAAACTTTTTTATGTTTATGTCGACAATACAAGGTTTTCTATCAATACGTCATAAAGAGGAAGGTAAATAATTGAGCTGTATTTTATAGAGATCAATATTTTTCTTTTATATAGCAGGGTATCCAGCGATCCTTAAAATTGTTGAATTCTGGAATTCAAGTACCCTCAAAAACTCTTGGAATCTTTACAATTTTAGAACTGATTTGGAATTTTTATCATTTTTTTCTTCCAAAAAAAAATTTAATCATAAGAAAGGAAGAAATAAATATTTCCCGCAAAAATATGAGCAAGAACTTTGTCGGTAACGATGAATTTTATGATGATTTTAGATGAAGCTTTGAAAGCATGCGCGTACATTGAAAATTAGATTAATAACTTAATGAAGCACTATTTTGTTAGTAATTTTATATAGTAATGTTTGTGATATGTTAAGAAGAAAAGTTGAATTTGATATTTTTTAAGGAGCAATAGGGTAAGTTACTAATGGAAAACTTGGATTTAATCTACAATTGTAAAATATAGATCATAGTAAAGAAAAACACCTCTCCGCTTTAATCGTCTTCAGAAATGAAACCTCTCGATGAATTCTGCTCAAAATTTGACAGTAATCAGCTGAACATGCTACTTGTCAAAAAGTAATGTGACATAACACTGCGAGTGCCCTCTGACAGATTTTCTAAGAACTTATATTGACTTGCCCTCGTATATGTAATGTTTCCTTACTGTAATATTTTATTTGAAATTGAAAATCTGTTTTATTAAGATCAATCAAGTTTGGTCGTCACTCTAATGTTT
>NW_017274756.1:0-2002 GCF_001594065.2 Cyphomyrmex costatus | reverse complement strand
TTCTTCCAAGAGTAAAGTGCCAGTCAGAGTGCAGACAGCGGATTGGTTTCAGGCTCAAAATTTTCCTAGATTTATGTATTTTTTTAAAATGTTTTTAACGGAATTTTGGTAAACCATCCCCGTTTGGAGCATCTATTAATTATGTCAGCTTATATGACTTCTTTTGAAGACTAATCGTATATATATGTATAGTATCATTTTCTTTAAT
Source organism: Cyphomyrmex costatus (assembly GCF_001594065.2). Taxonomy (NCBI): domain Eukaryota; kingdom Metazoa; phylum Arthropoda; class Insecta; order Hymenoptera; family Formicidae; genus Cyphomyrmex; species Cyphomyrmex costatus. Next base: position 1,794 of record NW_017274756.1, on the reverse strand, counting down.
TGATTTTCTGTTAAAAAATATATAAAATTTAATTTTAAAATTATTTGTAATTTCAGTAATTAAATAGTTTCTACTGATAATTTTAAAAATTATGAATACAAACTGATTTTATTATTATCATGTATTAATAAAGAATGCATTAACAAATAATTTAATTAGACTTGTGTACAACTTAATTGATATATCTTCATATTTTTATTGAATTCAATTTGAAGTATAACATCATATTGCATATAATATTAGTTGTGGGCAAGCAATGTAATTTATATTTAAAATTTGTTGTGCATCTCTACAATCGTCGTATTTAATCCATGTGTTATTTCTGTAACAAATTGCCGCATAGTGTCCAATTTCATTTGAACTCCTTGTTTGCTTTCCAGTAGCCGTAAAGTTTATTATACCAACAATTTCGTAATCCTTTTCCAAAAATGTAAATCTAATTTTTTTAGGGATGTCGTCTAGTTTAGTAGTTGGCAGTCCTTCTTCATCATCATCATAAATTTCTAAAATAACATAAGGTCCTACGAAATAGAATAAAATTTATTAGTATTTAATAGTAAACATTTCCATTTTGATTTTGTTGTCTAATAATATATATTAAATAAATCATTGCCAGGATGACAATAGTACAATGTATTGAATAAAATGTTAATTAATTGCATTATAAGTGAATATCATAATTAAATAAAGGACTTTCTACAACGGTTGGATGCATTGCCGAATTTTGCTTAATAATCTATTAGTAAGTACATTCTGAATTCATTTTTAGTTATTTATATTGCTATTTAGTTATTTATATGCTAAATACCGTCGGACTTGCACCATCCCAAATCTACTTTATTTTAATGAACAAAGATGTATATATTAACATTACAAAATACAAAGAACGTATTGCCATTATTCAGGGGTTTTGTTTAAAATATGTATTTTTAATATAATAAAATAACTGCGTTTATTTATGCATATATTTGTTGTTTATTATTTTATATAACTATGTTTCTAGAATCTATTTTATATTTTTTATTTTTAATAAGTCGTATCAGTTATTTTATTGACCGAATAATGCTATTACCAACTATTTGGAACAGGTGTCTCTACAAATTCAACTATTGAGTCATGTGGTAATGTCGTAATAACCAATATATATTAACGGAGAAAGATTGAAAAGTACGTGCATAGATAATAATAAATTAAGTTAGATTGCTAATGAAATAACATATTTCAATAGATAAACGCTTGAATGAAATTTGTTAATATTACCTGTGTGTGAGAACGTTGTTGTTTCAAAACCATTGCAGTTATTTTGACAACAACGTCGTGATTCTTGTATTGTCATATTATTTTCTATTGTGTTAAAGTCCTGTCGTATTAATAAATTTACGTTTGCATGGAGCGAAGTAAAAATTTTCTTTCTTTCTGTACAATCGTTTGAACATTTTGATACTTCATTAAACGGAGGATATTTTGTTAACAATTTACTGCACAAAGATCCAATATTCACGGCACAATCAATTAAAATACAGTTGTTTGGTAATAATGTACCCGTAAAAATTTCATGTAAAATTTGAGCTCTCAATCTATAAGAATGCTTTCTAATTCCATGTGTTGCAATATTGATAATCAATTGAAAAAATAAATATGAATTGTTTAATGATATAAAATTTTTAATCTCATTTTTGTCGAAATATGCTGCAATATATAACTGTAATATGCTATCAAAAGCACAAGTGTTAGTCAACGAAAATCTTTTATTATTGATTTTCACTGATTGTGTCGTAATGTTACCACCGTTTT
>NW_017274755.1:0-2001 GCF_001594065.2 Cyphomyrmex costatus | reverse complement strand
GACCATGTTAGTTGGTAAACGCTTTACTTGTAACGTTATTATTGTTTCCGTTACTTATTTCCGGCAACGATCATTACCGTTTATTTTAAAATGTAACTAAGAGAGAGAGAATTAAAAAAATATTTATTTTTGAATATTTTTTGCGCACTGTCTGCCGTGCTGACTCTTAAGCCCTTTTATTCTATGACTTTAATCTTTTAATTGTACAGTCCTTTAATTGTTGCTAATAATTAATTTTAATATACAAAAGTAACGATGAAGTGACGAATCGTTCTTTCTCAAGTAATGCAATAACTAACGATAACATTATTTTTTTAAATAAGTAACGTGTTACGGTAATAATTTTACTTTTTACTAAAAGTAGCTGTCATTTGTCGTAACATGTTACATTTTTAAGGTAACTTCGGATGTAAGCGATTGTGATACCGAGACCGTGTTATCGTCACAAACGGACAGCGAAATTTTATATAATTCTCATGGCAGTGATGGTTTAAAGCTCAGACACATGGATGTTAAGAATATTAATGTTTTACGTAATGTCGAGGATACAGCAAATAAGTACGAAGAAGTTAACGAACATGACATCCCAAAAGACAATCACTCATCAGAAGACAACTCTTTTCATTTGAAGAATAAAGATATGGATTTCGAAGATAATTTTGATTATGAAAACAATTTTAACAATGATATTGAAAATAATCTATTAAATAATGAATTTAGCCACGGTTTCGTATACGATGATCTCGTAATGTTTGATAAAGCTGGTTTAACAATATCTGATGTAATGTTAATGATAGTTGGATATTGCCAACGGTTTAATTCTACTGACGAAGGAAAGAAAGCTCTCATTGAACTTGTCAAAATTTTAGCTGGTCCAAAGTTTGAAAAGTGGGACATAAGCCTGTACAAGCTATCGAAAATATGTGATCCACCCAAAAATAAAATTAGTTTGAACTTTTATTGCACTACTTGCTTCTGTAATCTTTCCATAGTATCCTTACAGAACAACATGGGAAAAATTGCGTCAACCTGTTTGAAATGCCGTAAAGAATATACTCTCAGCTCAAGCAGTGATAATTATTTCACAACTATTGATATGGAATATCAAATTCAACAATTGTTAAACCGTACGGAAATTCAAAAATCTTTATTGGAAAATATAAAAAATATACACGCAGAAGACAACGATAATAGTGATATCATACGAGACATACATGATAGTGATTTATACAAAAATGTACAAAAAATTGTTCCAGGATCACTAAGTTATAATTTCAGTACTGATGGTGCACCGTTGTTTAATAGCTCCAAAAGAAGCTTTTGGCCACTCCAATTGATCATCAACGAATTACCACCGACATTACGTTTCAACAATATTATTTTAGCAGCAGTTTGGATAACAAAGGCCGAACCAAAACCAGCTTTCATGAATCTGTATATGTCACACCTCGTGGAAGAAACAAGAAGACTAATGGATAAAGGAATACACTTGAAACATTACGAGACTGGAGAAGGTATTGTTTTCAAGTTTTTGCCACTTTGTGCGTGTGTCGATTCCGTTGCACGACCAATATTGCAAAATCGTTTACAATTCAACGGATATTACGGATGTAGTTGGTGCTACATACATGGAAAATATAATCATGGCGCAGTCCGTTATCCTATGTCAGAAGAGAATGATTTAATACGAACACATGAAGACTATCTTATGGACGTCGAAGACGTTATTAATTCTGAGCAGCAACATGTACGAGGAATAAAGGGCTCATCGATTTTGGCAACTGACTTGCCCATGTTTGATAGCATTTGGGGATATCCAGTAGATGGTATGCATGGAATTGCACTTGGAGTAGTAAAGCAGCTATTGGAGAGCTGGACAACTCCCGGAACGCCATATTATTTAAATCACGTTGATCAAGAACGTATTGAGAAGCGTATGAAAAACATAAAAGTTCCAGAAGAAATACACAGATTACCAAGAGGATTATCCGAAAAAAAAAA
>NW_017274754.1:0-1999 GCF_001594065.2 Cyphomyrmex costatus | reverse complement strand
AAAATGTTCTATCAGAATGTAAATAAAAAAACATATCATTCCATTTAAAAAAACAGATTTGACCTTTGACTATCCTTTACGCCTTCACTTATAAAACAATTATTGATATTATATTAGATATATGTGCCCCTCGAAACCAAGCAACTTTTGTTTGATACTTTTCCTTCTATTATTAAAAACAAACGAGTATTCAGGTGACCTGTTTTAAATGCCTCACCCTATATATGCTACACTCGAGTTAAAAAATAATAAAAATTTTACTTTTTATGCGACATCTATAGATAGATGTATACAAATTTTGGAAAAATATGTATAATACTGATGTAGAAATTATTTTTTATCTTTAATTATTTATCCTCAAATTTATTACGAGTCTCACTTTACATGGCGTTTCATCCATGAGATATCGCACTAAACGAAATTAGGGGATGAAATATCAAGATTACCGCACTCCTGTGAAGTAAAAGGAGATGTGCATAGCTGTTTAAACCGAAGGGGTGGATAAATTTTATGCTGAGACCCTAAAATGCTTTCATTTGGAGGAACAAAGAAAAAGGAGATCGGCAAAGCATGCCGGGAGGGATTGGCTGGCTGAACAGCAAAGTGGGAAAACCGTAGAGCACGTTTAGAAGAGCGAAAAATATTTCGGTCGTTATTCACGCCTTTCTTGAAAAATGTTTGCCCGTATATTCTAAAAAATTTCAACCTCGCGGAAACCTTCGTCCGACGAATTGTTCTTCCAAAAGTCTAAGTTATAATAAAAAAAAGTTTAAAGTCGTCATATCATAAAATATTATGAGAGAAATAAACTTTTTTCTTTTATCAACTCTCTCGAAGTTGTGTTTTATTACGAAATTTCTATTTATCAATGCATAATTATTAATTTGATTCATTCGAACTAATTCTCGTGTTGTTTCAAAAAGTATACATAAAAGAAAGATCTTGAAAAAAATTGATCGTATGAAAGAAACTCGACTTGAAAAACTAAAAAAATTTCACCAAGTAATGAAACATTTTTTTTCGGCTCATTGAGAACAGTTTCAAATGCGAAAGGGAGTGACGGTTGAAAGAAATCTGCCGAGTTTCGACGTATTCAACCATAAACTGAGAAAGGGAGCGACTTAACTGGTTGCCAACTCTAACAAGAACAGCCAATACGTTGATTGCTGCTGGGGATTTGCCGGTATAACTTTGCAAAACACGATACCAAAGCTTGCCTTCAGTAACCCTCACTCCTTTTCCGCTTCCCTGCCGGTTACACGGTAGGTATATATACGACGTCGAATCATACATGGGACCAATCAAATCAAAGTAAGTGAATTGGGTCCATGAAGGACTTCCCAGACTTCCTCCTGAGATATTTCCTGTAGGCTTATCCCCCCGAGTTTCCGCAACGTTGGACGGTTTTTGTACATAAGACTAATGATACATCAAACGTCAGGAAATTGTATTTCATGTGCTCCTAAATTAAATAACAATTAATATATATATTTCAATAAATCGTAGTTTTATGAAAATTGAATTGTATTTTTATACAATTCAATTTTCGTATAAACATAATAAAAACAGAAAGATCGTATATAGCGAAATTATATATGAAAAGATACTACATATATTGTTATACATTTGTATATTTTCAATTTTTTGCATTTTTTTTTAATTCAAATGAAAATTAAAAAATCTTTTAAGTATACACTAATGTTTAAAAAAGTATTGTCTGTATAAAAAAAATATTGATTTCCGAATTAATTAAACTGTAAATGTTTATAAAAAATCGTATTCAAACTATACATGTAGGTACGTATTATTACGTGTACTATTGTATATTCTGATATAACGTATGTATATAATACAAGTGCCACTATTTTTATTAACTCATTTCGCAAAACAAATCAATTGAAGATTTCAAGGACTCTTATATAATAATAATTAATACGTTAAACAGGGCGAATAAGAGTCAAATCAATGCCTTACTGATGAGTCCAGTAGTGGAAGCCGG
>NW_017274753.1:0-1998 GCF_001594065.2 Cyphomyrmex costatus | reverse complement strand
GTATGCTGATTGGGTAGCACGGCGCTAGTGTTGCACCAGTTTTCCCAGTGGAAAACGCTATATATTTAATTTTATTATATTAGTTTACATGTACTACTTACATTTTCTTTGTCATTAATGGTAATATTTTCTTTCTCCGAGACATTATTAGATGTCAATCCTAATACTAATGATGGATCATTAATATCCTGTTTAAATAGACAAATTTTAATTTATTCATGACATGCAAATAATAAAAATAGGAATGTAAAAGTATAAAATAATTAAAATAAATACACAGGATAAAGCCATGATGCCGTGGAATATATGAAAGATCAATAATGTTTATATAATTATGTGTAAAAAAAACAAACCTCAGGTCGTTCCCCAAATCCTATTTCCATTATAGGTAATCCTACCGAGGATTCGCCTCCAAAAATAGATAAAATTCGTAAATCAAAATCCTTCAACTGAATGTTTTCTCCTGTATTGCCAGTACGTCGTTGTACTTCTTTGGCTTTTGCTGCACGAGACCTAGCTTGGCTTCTCTGATCACACCAAAGCTATAATATGTTACATCAATTTTATAAAGAAGAAGCATTTTGTTAAAAGAAAAAAAGCAATGTATAAAGAAATAATATTTAATTTATGAAACGTATATAATATAACATACCTTTTTCCAACCTTCTATATTTTTTGATGGTCCATCTAAATGATTTAACTGTTCCATTAAGTGTTTCCATTGGTCATCATGAGCTGGCTTTCCCCTTGCTCCTAATAATTTGCCAGTAGCGAAAGCAGTATGGTTCTCCATGTATGCAATTAGAAAATCTAGCTGCTTCATCGTTGCTTTAGGAGCTCTTGTCTTTTTCTTTTCGGTTTTCATACTAACAATATAAAATTTATTATGCTTTGTTATATACATGTATGTACACAAAGTAGATTAAAAATTTATTCCTATTCTCATATTTAAAATGTATGCATACATCTATAAATTTATTCTAATATCTTTACGAATTAAGCCATCCCTATTGAAAAAATCATGTCACACAAGTTAATTTAGAAAATTAAGAAATATAATTAGCAGAAACAAATTGTATTTATATGCATAAAACTGGAACATATTTTCTAAAAAAATTTGCTCATTGATATGATATAGACATTGGACGCTAGTTGGAAAAGAATTTAACATAATGTCAAAATAAAGGACAATAAAGGACAATATTGGAAAATAAAGGACAAAATTAAATTTTAAAGAAACAAATAAATGTAAAGGACAGCTATACCTGAAATAAAGGATTGTCCTTTGCAATAAAGGACGTATGTTCACTGTAATTATATATTAGGTTAAGTTATTAAATTAATTATAATTAGATCATTAACAATATTATATTTACATAATAATCTCGAAATAAATGACTCTCGATATATCAAATATATAATAAAAAGGTATAAAGGCTAATAAGAGTCACGCAATTATCAAACGAAGTGTCTTTAAAAAAACATCTATACAATAATAATAGTAATAAAATAATTACAAAACATCGTGAAAATATTTCTTTACAATAACGCAAACATTACATTATATTTACAAACATTTTTTTACGAACATTATATATTTTATAATTTATTTATTGTATGTATATAAATTAATGTAAAATAATATAACCTATTATGCATTTATATATTTATATTATATATTTACCTTGAATAACTTTTTGCCCCCTTACTATTAGTTGCTGTTTCTTGGCTATTTTCACACATTTCTTTACTTAGATAGTAATATTGAAATAATTTAAATTCTTTCCGTTGATTGGTTTAGAGTTTATTACATCATCATTTCGTCCTAGTTTCTTCGCATCTTGCGTTATAATTCCGAAGATGCCCGAAGTATCGACAACTCATAACGCAAAGCGTAAACATAGCTTACAGAATATAGTTCTGAAGAATAATGCGTTACGAGATAACACAAACCTCGTTAGAAGATTTATAACGCAAAAAGTTACAGAATAGGCCCCC
>NW_017274752.1:0-1997 GCF_001594065.2 Cyphomyrmex costatus | reverse complement strand
ATAACGCATAAACCATATACATAAAGAATTTGATTGGTCTATTGACTCATGCATAAGAAAATGAGCCAATGAAATTCTTTATGTATTATGGTTTATGCGTTATGCAAAAGTCTGTGCTCCCCGCTTTAAGAGTGGAGTCTCATGATTCATGGACCATGAGGTGTATTTGCCGCGTAAATTCCTAAATGCACAAGTTATTCTTTTTTCGTGTTTTGATTTGTGAGATAGGCAATATAGAAGTTGAACTTCATGCAAGATGAGAAATAAAAAAAAATTTGCTATTATTTTAACAAAGAATAATAAATATGAAATCTGCAAGTTTACAAATCTAGTGAAGGTTAAGAATAATTTATCACGACAAAAGCAAAATAAATATTCATTTATCAAAAGGTACAATAAGGAGGCTGTGCAACTTATCGCTGCTCATCGTAAGTTAAACAATATTAAAATATATTAAATAATATAAATCAATTTGGTAAATATTTACTTTAACCTCCCTCCTCGCCAATATTGATGAAATCAGGCTCATTTGACGCGTTTTTGCATAAAACATAAGAATCTGACAGAAAAAAGTATCACTCTGTCCCGAAAACCGAGATATTAATTATTATAGTTGACAAATTTTCAGGTTAAGAGGTCTGTCATAGCGATGGCATAGAGGATTACATAAATTCTCTGTTTTACAAACGCAAATTCTCTGCTTTAAAAACAAATTTTCTACTGTAAAAACAAAAATTATGTAGAAAATAATTTGTGATTTCAAATCAGAAAATTTGTATTTTTAAAGCAGAGAATTTGTGCTTTTAAAGCAGAGAGAATTTGCATTTATAAAACAGAGAATTTGTGTAATCCTCTATGCCATTGATGTGACAGATCTCCCCCCCCCCTCAATTTGAATATCTACAACTTTAACAATTAATATTTCGGTTCGCAGGACAGAGCGACCGTTTTTTCTGCCAGATTTTTTTCGTTTTATACAAAAACGTGTCAAATGAACCTAATTTTATCAACATTTGAGAGAGGGGGCGGGGTTAAAGTAAACATTTACCATCAATTTTCGTTTATAATACAATGTATGTATTTATATTTTCAGATAATTACCAAATTTTAAACGAATTAGTACAAAACTTAAAAGCTAATATTCCACAAATAAAATTAGAAAACTTAAATAAATCAAATAGCATTTCATCAGATTATGAGGAAACCACAGAAATATTACAATCTGATAAAAAAGGGGGTTAGTATATATAACAAGACTTTTTTTTAAGAAATTGAAAAAACTAATAATATTGCCTGGATTTTTTAAATCAACTCCCAATTATCCGACCTCGCAATTGAACTTCAGTACACGAAGCGTTATTCTCGATAAAGGCTACGTTCGACGAAAATTGCTGCTAGTACTGAAAATGCTATAATGCACGTAACGTAAACTATAGCGTTTTCAGTACTGGCAGCACCGACAGCAATTTTCGAACGTAATGCTACTGTCACTAGAACTGGATAGCGGGGTTGAATGTATAATTCAGGAGTTGAATAATACCAGTGAGCTCTATATACACTGGGGCGTATTCAGATTTCCATCCAGGTACTTGTTTAACGTTCAGTAAACAACAAGGATGAAGTGATATCCGAGTGACACTTGGATGGGAATCTGATAACGCCTCTGGAGAGTGATAGCTTCTGTACACTAGACGCGGAAACGCTTGCCGTGCAGCAAAATGCAATGCGGTAACTAATGATCATTTCAGGAGCTGTAAGTTTATCTGCTACCGCGTCACAATTTGTCGCGCGGCAAGCGTTTCCGCGTCCAGTATGCAGGAGCTATGAGCCTTCCCTATGCTAATGATGGTGGGGGGCAACCGACTGTGCGACAGTGACAGCCGTGATAGACATCCCTGCCTCACTTTAGTGATATTATCGTCGCCTCAGTTGCGCCTGCGAGACATTGCCTATGGTTGCAGCATGTCCTGTGCGTATTGTGTTTATGAAAAAAAAAA
>NW_017274751.1:0-1997 GCF_001594065.2 Cyphomyrmex costatus | reverse complement strand
CCTACATTCTGACATTTAAGTTATTGTCCTTAAACGCCCCAACTGCTGGTAAATCCTTACAATTATTCAGAAGTGGGATATCGGGATATATAGATACATATTCCGACCAAGATGGACAAGAGGCCGTTGAATGAGTTCACGATTCTCGAGTTGAAAGAGATCCTTAAGAAGATGAAGTTACCGACATCAGGGAATAAAGCGGAATTAATGGCCCGATTATTGGAGGCGGATGCTGACGGTCATTTTCGGGAGAGTCTTAGTGAAAGCGGAGACGAGCCGGCCGAAATGTTCGATACAGCCGAAGGAGGAAGTAGTGTCGACCCGGCAGGTAAGAGTGGAGGGGTGAGGCCTAACCCCACTGGAGATATTTCTAATCGTAACGCTTCATACGAGTTAGATTTACTACGCCGAGAGAGATTATTGTTGCAGCGTGAGATTGACATTGTGAGACAAGAGAATGAGAGGTTAAGAAACTCGTCGCCACCAACACACAATACCGATCAGTCCCGGACGCCAGGAGTAAATATTAAGATAATCAGCGAACTTCTGAACGAATATAGTGGAACGGATCAAGATTTCGATAAATGGGAGGCTCAGATCCGGTTATTGAAAAACACTTATGAACTTAATGACAATCTGATTAAAGTGTTGATTGGATTACGGCTCAAAGGAAAAGCGTTATTGTGGTTTCATTCGAAGCCTGAATTATTAGGTATGTCGGCTACCGATATCCTTCGTGAGTTGAAGGTCATGTTTGATTGCCGTCCCAACAAAGTTGATTTACGTAAGCAGTTCGAAACTCGGAGATGGCAGGCAGGCGAAACATTTCATGATTATTATCACGATAAAATTATTAAGGCTAACCGAGTGCCAATACCGGATGACGAACTGTTAGATTATGTCATAGACGGGATTTCGGATGCACAGCTGAGAGATCACGCCAGGATGCAAGATTTTACTTCTACGGAACATCTGTTACGAGTCTTCAAGAAGATTTCCATACGTCCAGATTTTAAGAATCGATCGAAGATGATTGGCGAGAAGAACGAAAATAAGAATAAAGATAATAAAGATTCCAAGCAGCAAACGAAGGCAGGAGTTCGGTCAAAGGAAAGTCGGTGCTATAATTGCAACTTACCAGGGCACATTGCAAGCGAATGCGAGCGACCACGAAGAGAGAGAGGTTCCTGTTACAGCTGCGGAGAACATGGTCATTTGAGTAAGAACTGTTCGAAGAAGACTGCGCCGACCGAGATGAAGGAAATCAATAATGTAGAGATCACCCCGGAGGACTATGGGTTTAAGCGAGATGTAAATTATGAGATAAGTAGCGCAAATGTAAAGTATGTTATGCATTTAAATACTTTGTTTGATACCGGAAGTCCAATTAGCTTTATTAAGGAGCAATTTGTTAAGCAATATGATACTCACGGCATTACTCATTTACAGAATAATTTTTGTGGTATTAACAGGTCTAAACTTGTAATTAAAGGTATTGTTAAGGTAGACATTACAGTCGATCAAATTCGGAAGATAAATGTTTCTCTTTTAGTTGTACCGGACGACACGATGTCCTCATGTGTTCTATTAGGACGAGATGTTTTGAAACTTTTTCAATTACGATTAGTGAGCGCAGATGTGAATGAGCCAGTTGATACGATTAGTACTATTATGAATATAGATTATGGTTGTTCGAATACTAATCTTTTGGATGTTTGTAGGACGAGCGAACAATTAACCGCAGATGTTAAGACTGAATTGATACAAATTTTCAATGATCATTATGTTAACCAAACTAGACCAGATGAGCCGGAGATAGAGGCTGAATTGAAGCTTAAGATGGACGATCCAAAGCCATTTCATTTTTTGCCGAGACGAATATCCTACGCGGAGAGGGACCAGCTTAAACATCTTTTAGACGAGTTGTTGTCTCAAAAAGTTATTCGTCCAAGTGAGTCAGAATATGCATCCCCGATAGTGCTAAGTAAGAAAAAAAA
>NW_017274750.1:0-1993 GCF_001594065.2 Cyphomyrmex costatus | reverse complement strand
CCCCCCCCCCCCCCCGGGATATAGTATGGATCTGGAAGCCATCCTGAAGAAAGCCCTAACCAGATTTCACTCAGAAGAGAATCTCGAATACGCGGCGCGGTTCGTGAGTGACGCGATAAAAGAAACTTATGAAAGAAATTGCCCGGAGAGACCGAAATACCCTACAACAAACTCCCTGGTGGAGCAAGGAGCTTTCGAAGCACAGGTTAAAGGAAAAAAGACTCTTCAATAAGGCAAGGAGAAAAAATTCAACAGCCGATTGGGAAGCGTATTGAAACGCCCACCGTGGCTACAGCAAAGCAATAATTATTGCAAAAAAAAAACCTGAAGGAATTTCTGTAAAGTCATTGAGAGCGCTTCAGAAGCATCCAGGCTAAACAGAATTCTCAGTAAAGACAATACCCTACGATTGGGATGTCTTAAATTCTTAAACGGGAACTATAACCAAGGTAGAGGAAAATCTAAAACATCTCATGTCTTTGCACTTTCCAGGGTTCCAGGAAAGATACTGTGATCTTTTACAGGAAACCAAAAAACCCGGGGAAAAACATAAACTCAGAGAATGGTCACTGGCAGCCAAGGTGGTGATTCCTGATGGAGTTAAATGGACTATCAAGACCTTCGAACCATACAAGACACCAAGACCAGACGGCATCTACCCTGTATTACTCAGGGAGGGTAGGAGGGTCCTAGTAGGTCCCCTGACGAGGGTGCTCAGGGTTAGTATAGCACTGAGACATGTTCCGAAAGCCTGAAGTGATATCAGAGTGGTACTCATATCAAAACCAGGTAAAAATGGCCATGTAATGGCCAAGGACTGCAGACCTATCAGCCTCACATCCTTCATCTTAAAGATGTTAGAGAGGCTCGTTGACAGGCATCTGAATGACTGTTACCTTATTGCTAAGCCGCTGAAGCCCATCCTAGTACGCCTATAGGGAGGTCAGATCTAGGGACACTGCCCTGCATTACCTTGTAAGTGGGGTTGAAGTACAGATGGCTGCAAAGGGATATGCAATAGGAGTCTTCATTGACATTGAGGGGGCTTTTGATAGCACCTCAAACACGTCGATTAAAGACGCCATGAACAGATTCAACATTCCAAAAACATTGATTGACTGGACACAAAATATGCTGAATGGCAGAAGACTGACCGTTAATTATGGGAACAGCTCAGTTGAGGGGAGGCCGGCGACGAGCTGTCCGCAGGAGGGAGTGCTCTCACCCTTGCTGTGGTGCCTGGTGGTGAATGAACTCCTCACTGAACTGAAGAAATCAGGCTTCGAAATCTACGGATATGCGAACGACGTGGCCATAATTACCAGGAGTAACTTCCTCTCAATACTCAAGGAACGGATGGACGAAGCCTTGGAAATTGTACAAAACTGATGTAGGACGAGAGGACTGATGGTAAACCCAACAAAGACCTCGGCCATAATCTTCACCAGAAAATACAAACCGGAACCCATTGAGACTAAGGCTCTGGGGCAAGAAAATGAATTATGTAAATTCAGTAAAATATTTAGGGGTCCTATTAGAGCCCAAATTGAGCTGGAAACCGCACCTCGAGGAAAAAAGGAAGAAATTCTACACCTCTATGTGGACTTGTAGAAGAGCCATGTGAAAGAACCGGGGACTAAGCCTCAGGACAGCCTTATGGCCAGGGTTGGCAACGTTGCCTCATAAAAATAACTAGTTACTGTTACCGTTTTTTTTCCTGAAAAATAATTCGTTACCGTTACTCGTTACTGATTTACAAAAGTAACTCGTTACCGTTCCTTTACTAAAAAATATAACGAGTTATTTTTTTCGTTATTTTTTTTACACTTATAGAATATTATATGCAGATTTTTGCAGTAAATATAAAAAAAATATAACAGAGAATACTATCTTCTAGTATAATAGAAGAATAAAGGTCGAAAACTGAAATGTATGTATATATATAAATTCTCAAATAAATTATTTACAAAATCATTACTCGCAAATTAAATAA
>NW_017274749.1:0-1992 GCF_001594065.2 Cyphomyrmex costatus | reverse complement strand
GAATAAATGGTTTTTGTCATTTATTAGTTTTTTAATTGCGCGACGTCTTCTGCGCTCGACTCTTGTTGCCCTTTATTCTCTCCTATTTGTTTTTTAATTTTTTAAATCACAGCTTCCAACTCTTCAATATAAACTCTATTTAGAAAGTACTTGTCATATTTTCTTATAAAAAATTTATGATAAAGACTTACGTATAAAACACTGTGTTTTATGCGCAAGACGTTATTTCATGCATTATGACTAATTATACATACACTAGTATTTTTTAATTTATTTAATTTAATATTTAATATGTACATGCGCATTAAGAAATAAAATTGAAAGAAGAAATAAAAGAAAAATTAGAAAATCGTCAAGTTTCTAATTGACAACATATTTTTAGAAAAATCAGGGTCCTTGTCACGATTATTTCTACTCGCTGAAGAATGTATCGTTTTGTGCATTTCACCCTCGTGATCATCGCTACCTCGGCTTCATTACGAAGCACCCCACTTTGCAGAGGTTTGCTTGCCATGTGTTCATTGGTCAAGAATCCACAAGACCTGTTGCAGAAGCTGTCGGGTGAGTTCCTTCTTTCGAAAACTTTTTAATTATTATTGAAATAAATCTGGCCTTGTATTAAATCACTTTGCGTGAAACCATTAACGTTAAAGTTTCTAATTATGTTTAATTAATTTTTTGAAATTATTATCAGTAATATATAATTGCAATATATTATATATATATTATTATATCATTTTATTATATTCAAATAATTGCAATTCAAAGTTAGTAATATTTATTTTTAAATTTATATATATAAAAGAAATTAAATGTTTTAAGTATCTTTCTCTAAATTTTAAAAAAAAAATTTTCTAGAAACAAAAAATCTATTGTTCATGGATTATAGATAATAACTCGGATGGATATAGATGATCCTTTTCTTCCAGACGTGCTTTTCATCGGTTCTACACGAAATTCATCGAGACTGCTTTCCCGATAGAAGACATCTACATTGAATAAATTACTCTCATTGTCAGTCTCACTTACAGTGGCTGCGGAGAAAATGTTAACTGTCACTTCCCTCTTATCCCCTGTATATATCGCCCGCTAGTTGTAGATATAAAATAATAAATGCGAATCAAACATCCAATTTATACATATATTGAACATATGTATATCTATGTGTACGGAGCATATTGCGAGTATCAAGACGAGCTCGAGCCTCTATTAATAGTTTATTATTTTTTATTATCATTTTTCTTTTTATTTGCCGTTCTTTATCGATCTTTTTCAATTTCGTGTGTGTAATCCAATATGATTTTACGTATATCAAACAGTGAGAAAAAATTATTTTTATCAAATAACATCAACTACAAAAATTACTCTTATTTTACGGATATCGTGTCAATTACATTGATGAAATTTTTACATTGAATTAAAATAAATTCTTAAATTTTTACTTTTTAATTTATGTTGACAAAACAGTGGTAGAACGATTCGAAAACAAAATTGTTTGAGTGAATGAAGATAAATGTTAACGCTTAATAGTTGACGACGAGAATTGATCTATTTTCAATTGCGAAGTTTTATTGCCGAAATTATATTTTCTCACAATTGAAAACAGAACGACTTCTGCAAATTATTTTAACCATTTAATCGCCAATGTTTCTAATTAGGATATAATTTCTGATGTAAACTTAAGTATATAAAAAAATTTTTTTTGCTATATAAGTGCTTGTTTAAAGTTACATGTATAAATGTAATTTTTTACATTAATGGAAATATTATAAAAGATTAATGTTTAAAAATATTTTTTAAAAACCTGAATTTTATCAAAACAGTCATTTTTTAGTCAAAAGTAAATACGAAGACATTAGAAGGTGTAAAACTATAATAATTTCAATTTCGATAACACTTTGGCGATTAGACGGTTAAATATGACGTGTTAAATATCCATCGCATAATCGAAAGGATTACACTTTCTTTGACTAGACCTCGTTTCTGTTTAAG
>NW_017274748.1:0-1986 GCF_001594065.2 Cyphomyrmex costatus | reverse complement strand
AATATAACGAAATATTTCATACCTTATCTTTTCTTAGTTACAGATACTATTTCCACATTCTGAATCCACATTTCACACATATAATCTTCTGTCAAAGAATAAAGGTTAGATGTGAAAGACCTTTTACATGCTCCAAGCTAGCAAATAATTTGAGCACTAGTTTCAGCAAAAAGTCACTGCAAATAGTCATCCACTTATCCATTTTTCTGTGTAACAGAGAGTAATGGTGAGTTACATTAAAACAAATTATTTATGATTATAATATAAATAAAGTTGCTAAAAGATAAACAATTATAAATAAATGAGCATATACCACAACGTGAAATATTGATTGCGCTGATAATATTTCACGTTGTGGCATATTCTCGTTTATTTGTAATTGTTTACTTTTGATTATTTATAGCTTTTCAAGGAACATATATATCAACACAGGAATCACTTTATTTATGATTTGTTGAATATCGAATCAAAATTGAATGAAACACCTGTATCAATATGTATATATCTTCAAAGCTACAAAGCATTCCTTAATTAGTTTTCTTATGATAAATTTGATCACTCGCACTGTACTGAAGTGCATATTAAAGGCTGCTTTGTATCTAAATTCAATAGGATAATATTATCACAGTTTTGATAATAAAATATAATATATATACAATTGTAAGGCGGGGAGACTATTTTCAAAAGGACCACCTGAAAGTCAGGTATATGAGAGCATCCGTGCCAGTAGCAGGGAACAAAACTAGGAAAGGCCAGAAAATCTTGAAAGAACCGTAATAGAATTATCTATAGAATAAGCGACGATGGGTGAAAGAGAAGAGGCTTTAATAAGAACTCACTTTAATAAGAGAAACTTTGCATATACAAAAAGCATGTGTGTGTAGGCTATGTGCCGAGAGAGCAATCCGGCCAATGAGATATAACAAGAAATGCGCACGCATTTTCAGAAGGAAAGCGTTGCAGTACAAACAAAAACTAAGGACTTACTAACAAACAATGCTCAAATACTTACACAATATTCTATTAAATAATGTGAAAATATCATTACTGACTATTTAATCATTTAAAATATTTACATACTTTTACATTTAATTTTGCTAACTTCATACATAGCAGCTTTTAGTATGCACTAATGTATAGTGTAATGCAAATGATTAAATTCGTTATTATTCACAATTAGATATTTAATAAAAAAATCAAGTAAGGTTAGAAGAGCACGTAAGAGTCAGTCACTTATGTGCTCTTCTCTCTAACCTTGCTTGGTTTTTTAAGAATTAATTCTACCATGTGCTCTTTGTTTTCCTGTTTCTTGCTGTTTGTCTTTTGCCCACTCTTGTCTTTTTGAAAAGGCAAGAGACAAACAGCAAGAAACAGGTAACAAAAAACACATTGTAGAATTAGCCTTACTATTTACTATCAGATATTTAATATTTTGCCTTTTTACTTACAGATGCTGCATTAAATATCTGGAATTCGGAAACTTTAACATGTGTGCACTTGTATAAATAATAATAAATTCAAGCTC
Source organism: Cyphomyrmex costatus (assembly GCF_001594065.2). Taxonomy (NCBI): domain Eukaryota; kingdom Metazoa; phylum Arthropoda; class Insecta; order Hymenoptera; family Formicidae; genus Cyphomyrmex; species Cyphomyrmex costatus. The sequence continues at coordinate 461 of NW_017274748.1, read as the reverse complement.
ACAGAAATGAATCAACGCTGGATTCTCTTCTTCATAATTAATAGCTTTTGCCTGTCGACAAATTTTAAAGGCAATACGACCAACTCACGTTCTATGAGCACACGAAGTAAAAAATGATGCAACATCCGCGAAAATAGCGTACTTAGTTCATACGAACACGGACACTGGGCGGCAGGCAGTTTGTACTGAGCGCGTCCTTCGTCGAAGGAGAGAGAGAGAGAAGGGGGATTGTGTATTTATATAAACTTCTTCCTTTCACGACGCGATGCGTGACGCGATGGAAACGTACCATAAATGTGCTGCGACTTTAATGCCTGTTTTCACCAATGCAGATTAACTTTAATCTCGGTTTAACTTATGCCTGGTTTATGCTTCGGTCTTAAGATCTTAATTCTAAACTTCAGCCAATAGAGTTCAAATTTCGGTTAGAACTGGCAGCTTTATTGGTTGAATTTTAGGAT
>NW_017274747.1:0-1982 GCF_001594065.2 Cyphomyrmex costatus | reverse complement strand
ACCCCGACTCGCTTGCTTTACATGCAAGCGTCCTAGCTAATTAGACTACCGAGGCCTTTTAATATAATAATTATTGGGAGTTAAAACAAGATATTTAAATATATTGTATCAAGTTAATATATATCAATAGCAATTCATTTTAATAATTACAAATTAATTCGAATCATGGCACTAGTACTGGTCAGTGCTACTAAACCGTTTGATGAAAACTTTTCAATGGGAACTTTAGCTATTGATATATTTCGCGAAAATGAATGCGGTATAATGAACATCACGAGGGGCCGCGACGGCAAGTGGCACCCTAACGTTCAAGACCTCGCCGCCCTTCGGCACTCATCGATGTTTAATGAGACAATAGAGGAGGGGAAAACAACACCCATGCGCGATTACTGAAAAATTTAGCAGCTACACAAAGAGGAAACTGATTTTGCTTGTAGTGTTACGAAGCAAAAATATCTCAATACAACTGATACCAATTACAACTTTTTTTTCTCTACAAGAAAAGTTTGGTACAATTTTTCGAAATATAAAATTTGACATCGAAATATTTGTAAATTCACTTCTGAACATTATTTGAAAGAACAAGTCAACGTTTAAAAAAGTTACCGGTCATCAAATTTTGATATTTTATTTTTATATATGTATAAAAAACATAGTATGTGAAATTCATTGTCAATCATAATAACCAATAATTGCATCTGAATATACTAGTATGTACTTATACTTTGATGTAACGAAAACATTTGCTCACTGAGCTGAAAGAGCGGTGCGAAAATCTTGAAAAAAGGAACGTTTGAATTTCATGAAGGATAACATCAAAGTAGTGAACGTCCAAGGTTACATATTTCTCTCTCGTCGTTTATTTCGAATTATTGAATATTCATCAACGGTTATTGACGGAGTGACCGCGCGAAGGCGTACGCGTGTCGCATCCATATATATAACGTGTGCCGCGCATCCGATCCCGTAGGAATTGCTTCACTGTGAAAACGGCCCCCTTGGGTTAGAGTGCTGCGAGTCGTTATCGAGTCGCGTTATACGCCGAATTAAAGGGGTACGGTGAAACGCTATGGGGGATCGTGCTCAAAGCCACGCCTCGCGCGTTCTCCGACTCTATTACTTCTCTCCCTCTCCGGTCGACGAGGACTAAAAAGCCGAACTCGAATTGATTTGTCGAGTTTTGCCCCAACGGAAACGTTTTCATTAAATATTCTGGAAAAGAAGATTCTCGACAAAAACCATCATTTTGCAAATATTGAAGTATTTTTATAAATCGTTTATTATTGTTATCCCTCTCACTTTCTCTACTTCGTTAATCTCTTTTTAACAACTACGAATATATGCCATACTTACAAAAAGTATTCATATATAGAACATTATTATGAAAAGTTCATTATTTATAAAAGAATAAATATAACTATAAGTACGTTCTATTCTATTTTAAACAAAGAAAATTACTTCGTGAAAGTAACTGTGTTCATGATTTTAGATGCTAAAATTTTTCAACTATACTCGTATGAATGTCTTATGTGTATTCGAATATTACAACTTTTAATTTTCACTAAAGATACTATATTTTAATTATTATACATTTTTTAAGTGAAATAATTTTGAGAGAAATATACAATCTATTCTATTCTTTGTTAATAATTGTTGATTAATGCTTATATTAGCATTCTGTAAAGTGTACGATGCGCATAATAGATTATTCTTATCATTCCGAATGTTAAACAAGTACAAAAGATTATGCAAATCATATGCTTAAAGAACGTAACCTTTTCTAAAAATAAGATTTAAAAAATGTGTATCTCCTCTGTACGGAAACTTTTTGCATTTATTGTATTTTCATTTTTGTATCACGAGAATATAATAAATATTTTTAAAATAAATAAATAGGTAAATTCAATGTGAGAGATTTTAATAGAATACTTTGCAATATTTAATCTAAGAATTTTCGCTCGCATGTCTTCTATAGACGATTA
>NW_017274746.1:0-1978 GCF_001594065.2 Cyphomyrmex costatus | reverse complement strand
CACGCACGCACGCACGCACGCACGCACGCACGCACGCACGCACGCACGCACGCACACGTACACACACACATGTATACATATATATCTCAGCAAACAAGCTTATTTTTTTATCATTTTACTGACAAACTCTGACTTCTTTAACATTATTTATATACTATTAAAATACTTTAAATTAATACATTTATTTAGGAATATTTCGATATTGGCTTGAAGTAGAAAGGAACATGAGTGAAGAAAACGTCGAAAATGAGTTAGATAAAATGAAAATATACATACGAAAGAAGATTGCAGCACTTAAAGGTTTGTATTATTATGTATTATGTACTTATTTTGAACATTAATTGATTAATGTTGTACTTATTCAATACTGTGTTTCAAATTTGCAGAAAATAAGCAGCCAGCAACAAAACATAAGAAAAAAAAACACGTATGTGCAAAGCAGAAAAAAGTTCCAAAAGATAGTAATAAAGAAAACATTGAGAACAATGAACAAGTCTATGAGGACATTTTGAATGGTGATGAAGATTCCGAAAATACTGAAGACGAAGACGTCCAAAGCAACGAGAACGCCGAAGATAAAAGTATGGAAGACGAAGAGAAAGCCGAAAATGTCGATGTCATGGAAAAGCATGTTCTTCTGAATGACGATCAAGTGATTATCGAAATTGTGAATGCAACGTTGGAGCAGGAAAACGATGACGATGATAGTATTAACGGTAATAACAATGACAAGTATCCTTGGTGAAAAAAATTTCACTGAAATTATTCCACATTTTGGAACGTTTCAACGAAATTGCTGAATATTTGCTGAAATTTTACTGAAAGTAAACTTTTCAGTCAATGTACTGAAAAATCGCTGAAATTGAACTGAAACTTAGCTGAAACTTCGAAAGTTTTTCTGAAATTTTGTTAAAAATAAATTTTTTTAGCTAAAAATTACTGAAATTAAATTGAAATTTCGCTGAAAAGTGTTCCAAAACGTAGAATAACTTCAGCGAATTTTTTTCACCAAGGATTGTTTCAGTAATCATATAAAAACCATATGAATAAACCATTTCATTTTTAGATACAGTCTCCATTTCTAAAAAAATTAAAACAAGCGATGTGATGGTTCACGAAGATGATATAGACATATCGACAGAAATGTAAAAGTATGCAGCTCCATCAAGTCTCGATATTGCGTATACTCAGGGATGCCACAAATCAGGGAAGTCAGGACAAGTCAGGGATTTAGTACACTTGTCAGAGAAATTGTAACATTTTTAGCTGTACATCGTCTGGCTTTACGCTTTACAGTCATCTTTCCTGACAACCTTTTTTTTTCTTTTTTTTTGGAAGTCCACTCCTGATGAAAAAATGTGCGTGTATGTACAATTGCTGGAAATAACAAGAAATATTGCAAAGTATGCATTATTCGAGGTCAGGAAAAATCTCAAATCTTTGTTAGTAAATCAGGGAAATATCAGGAAATTTTACGATTTCAAATTTGTTGCAACCCTAGCTGTATAATGTTCTTAATTATTTTCTTTATAAATTAGTGAAATTCCAATAAGCTTAAGAATACTGTTCTGTCTTTTATTTAAATATTTTGCTTTTTTATTTCCATATTCACACCAAATAATATTGGTGTTTTGTCTTTGAAATTATTTGCAGAATAATATTTTCTAGTTAGATATATATGAGATATTAAAATTGAAAATTAAATCAAGAATTTTTTCTTAGTAGACTAATGTTTTACCATTGCATCATTTAGCACAAACTTTATAATATTTAGTTGTATATGTACTTATATAATATTTTTTAATAATATATACTTCAGATTGATATGTGTATATATATATATATATATATGGTATATATGTATGTATATAGTGATATTAAGGGCGTACTTAAAAAATATGGCTTTCTTTTCTTTTAATGACAGAATTTTACGAAGAAGCATTGTCATTAGTTTACGACCTAACGGGTAAAGGTATAT
>NW_017274745.1:0-1974 GCF_001594065.2 Cyphomyrmex costatus | reverse complement strand
CGGTTATATTTTTTATTCCCCTTCTGTTCCCTTATAATTTTTCAGATATCAAGTAACAGAAATTACTAAAATGCTATTCATAGAAATTGAAATTAGTGTCCGTATTAACTTAGCAGTATCGATATTTTTACTTCGGTGTGTGTGTGTGTCGCACGCGCGCGCGCTCGTTCAGGCAGGTTATTTATTGGCATTTCTTACGAAAATTGGCAATTCTATTGTAAGGTCACTCATACTGCTTATATCAACGTATTATTTAGAAAATTACGTAAACGTTTAATTTTTATTTTTTGCTAGAGCCAACCGTGTAGCTTGTATAATATAATTTCAATTTCTGTATATTTTGTAACTTAAGTTAATACCACGGTTAGACTGTTTTCTTTAACGAAAAACAGAAAATACGGGTTGTTTAACTTTCCTAAAGAACATCTCTCCGCAGTTTATTCGATTTCTGGATCTATAATGCAAAATGTCCTGTCGGTTCTCGAAAGAATCTCTTATAAATATACATAAGTTTATCTGTATATGAAAACATATAATAGGTATCCGTAGAAGACCTTGGATCAGTCGTTCCCAAGGCATTGACGTGCTTATTTGTCAGCAAACAATTTCAAATTCAAACGTATCATTTGGGGTATTAATCTACACATCTAAATCTTAATTTTTGAAAAGTTATTAAATAGTTAAAAAATAAAAGTTATTACATCACCAAAGTTATTAAAAAAATCTAACAACCATCCAACGTCAGACAGACGACTTTATAATATTCTAAATATTTATAACTAACATTAAGTACTTATAACTAATTCTATATTTGACACAGCTTCCTGTTACTGTCTTAATACTTTTCGTGATATCTGTCAGTTTATTATAATTGTATTTCAAATTGTTACCCTTTTTATGATTTTGGGAGGAAAAGTGTCTACACATATTTGAAACGTGTAAACTACGAAAGTAATATAAAGATCGTTAAAGTAAAGTGAAATGAAAAATACCGCTGATGGATCTGAGAATTGATTCTAAAAACATGAATCAAAATGAAGAAACGGACAACGTCACAAAAGATATACACCAACAGTGCGGTAAAACTTATATAATTCCTCATAATCATTCTTAGTACAATTAATATCACTTTACATTACAATTTCCTCATCAAAAGTAATGCATTAAATAATTCATTATGCAAAAATAAAAAATTTTGATGTAAAATAACTTTGTCAATGATCATCGTACCGAGAAAAACACTTTAAAGCATTATATCTGTTCTTTCAGACTTTTAATTCAAACAATGATATTATTGACACCTTGTAAAATTACGCAAATTAAAATAAAGGTGCAACAGATTATAAAACTTTAACAAAATTTGCGAAAATTCCACGTCACGAGTTGAAAATGTGCACTGGCGCGGTTTAAAAGCATCCAAAGGGATAAATCTTGGTATCTACCTTTCTTTCGTTCATGCTCTGTAATATTTTCTTTCTCTGAACTATTGAACATTGATCCAAAAATGAACATTTTTGGTTCAACTGATATCGGTAAATAAATCGGTGAAAGAAGTCGTACAAAAGTCGACGAAAAAGAAAATTACATATAAAAAACGATTCAATCTTTCGTAAGCTGTGAAACCCGTTTGTGCACAATTTTCGTTTCTCGCCGTACAACTTCAAAAATTTAGTATAAAACTTTAAGGTTAGATCAATCGTTATTTATGATACTGTAACTTCGTGAAATATCAGGAAGACATTTTTTGAAGTGACGGTGTGAAAGGTAGAGATTACATGACTAAAATGGTTTTTTAAACATTTCGATATGATGATCTTTTACGAAGTTACTCTCTTTAGAAGTTAGCCTGTTCTTGCAGATAATGCTTTAATTGTGTTGAGTCGAGTATCTCAAAAATTATGAGAATTATGTTACCTTGTTCATTTTTTTTAATACAAGTTCTTTCTTTAATTTTAAGATGATCGCTCTAACTCC
>NW_017274744.1:0-1967 GCF_001594065.2 Cyphomyrmex costatus | reverse complement strand
GACGGGCTTTAAAAATTGTAACAATAATAAACTAATACTTATTATATTTTTGTTATTATGTGGAGATTATATTCAATATAAATAAAAATAAAAATTTATTATATAGATAAATGGGGAACGTAATCCAAGTGAAGTCTATGTTAGTTTTCGAGATGCAGTTCTCAGAATTCTTGGAATATCAAGCGGTGAAATTCACGATCAAGATGTACCTCAATCTTTAGAAGCCGAAGTAAATATATAAATTAAAATTTAATAAATTATTTTTTATGAAACATTGCTGAATTGCGTTATATCGTATTTCAGGTCGAAGTAGAAAGGAGAAAGGAATCGTCTACGGATTCAGCATTAGTGAAACAAGTTGTAGGAACTGATAGGCTACCAGCTATATCAATAGATGCACCAAAAACTGCTGATAAACCGCTAAGAAAAGGATTGCCATCATTTATTTGGGTTATAGGTACATTTTATTTTAATACACATAAAAACCTAATGCAAACTGATATCTTTAAATTATAAAAAATAAAATCATTAAATTATTTTATTTGTTTTTTTTATCACTTTTTTCATCAACTGTAAAAGAAAAAAATGGCTTATTTATACTTTATGATATTTTGTATAATTGTAACACTTTATATATTAGGTGGACCAGGGAGTAATAAGGCGGCTCTTTGCGCTCAAGCTGTTCGTAGTACGCCAGGTTGGCTGCACATAAGTATTGGAGAATTTTTCAGAACGATGGCATCGTCTAATATGATTGTAAATGATGCAATTGTTTCGGGCGAAATGGTCCCTTACGATATCGTAATGCAACTTGTAGAACAGCAGATTCTTTTAAATCGAGATTCGGACGGTATCGTCATCGATGGATATCCGAGAGACTTGAATCAAGTGAAGAAATTTGAAACCAAGGTAAGTAATATTGTTGCATTGCATTATACACTCATTCATTTTTTATGTCTTCGAATAATGATAACTTTAGCAAAAATTCATGGTTGAACTTTCGAAAAGATGAAACCCTCGATTTTGTTGTTGATTGATACACTGTTGTATTTTAGTGTGTTAATTACAAATATAATCATCGAAATTATCGACAAGATCATTTTCATGATCATGTTTATGATCAGAACATCAAAATACTGTAGTATATCGATAACAAAATCGAAGGTTTCATCCTTTCAAAAGTGTATATCCACAACTTTCTGTTCAATATGTTGCTCAATGTTAATAAATTATCATAATTAATTACATTATATTATTTATTAATAGTTTGGACAGAAACCACCACTAGTGCTACTTGACTGCTCTAAATTACAACTCGGGAGAGGAAGACTGGACGACAGTGTTTCAGCATTTAGAAAAAGACTAGAACTTTTTCGTGAAGTGTCTCTTCCCATGTTGAAAACGTTGGACAGCGATAATCGGTTAACAATTGTACGTAATAAATAACTGAGTTATGATAAAACATGCTATATTATTGAAATAAATTTTGTCATATTAATATCTAGACAAAGCAGATAAGCGCGTATAAACAAATGCACTTCTTATTAATAAACAAACACACTTATAAAACGCGTAATGCAATAATATGAACACTGTGAATATGAATAAATCCAAATGTAAAACAACAAATATACACTATGCATCAAAATTAGGAGATTAATTTACGAGGGTAGCCTGTTAGGAGGCCAAAAAAGAAATTATTTTTGCAATTTTTTTTAGAAGGAATAATAATGTTTGTCATTTTAAAACTTTCTGCATGTTTTAAAATAACCATTGAAAAATATAATTAAATTTTGTTATATACAAAAAAGAATTATGTTAATGAAAAAAAATTAACATTTAATTTTATGTCTCGCCATCGACGTTCTCATTTGATATGCATTCTCAGGACTTTAATTTTTGCCTTACACAAAAAAGTAAGAAATATTTTTAATTTTCATATATATATATATATATATGATATATAT
>NW_017274743.1:0-1965 GCF_001594065.2 Cyphomyrmex costatus | reverse complement strand
TAACATTTATATATTCATGACTGTTGAGAACTGGTAATAAAGACTTTAATGCAAACAGAAAATTAACACACTTATAATTAATGTACAGAAACTTAATAAGACAAAGTTTATCAAATGAGACAGGATTGGAAGAACATTAATTTTAAGACACATACCTCGAAAGGATGTTGTCTTTTACTTTTGTGCTCTGAATCTATATGACAATTCAGATACTATTTAGTACGGGTATTCTTTTCATATACTTTATATTCATAATAACATTAATTATTTTTGTGAACCTTTTTGTGCATTTGTAGATTCCGAAAAAATCTGTAAAGTTTTTTAGCAACATTTATCGAAATATTTCTTTTGATTTTTGTTATTCAATTAAGTACCCACCTAAACTTTCGTCCACAAAGGTCACAATTGTAACTTTGTTCTATATGAGTTCTCTCATGAGTACGCAATTGAGTTTCATACTGGAACTCTTTATCACACGTTCCGCATTTGTATGATTTACGAATATATAGATCCTTATTACGCTTGTAACGATCTTGATTGTAATGCATTGCCATCACATGTTTTTTTAGATGCTTTCCTCGCCTGTAAAATGACAGTTGCAATATTCATTATTTTTTATCATTTAAATTAAGGTAATATATATCATTGATATTGAATTACTAAATTAATATTTCATGTTGTTCACTTAACCACCCACCTAGCTATATGATCACAAAATTCGCATTTATTAGGATTTTCGCCTTTATGAATTTTCTCATGATTATACAAGTCGCACTTAAAGCTAAACTTTTTACCACACATTTCGCATGGAAAAGTTTCAATACGTATATCTTCATTATTCCGATTTGAAGTTGTCGGGGAATCGATGCGATTATCTTAATATTAAAAAAAGTTTTTGATATGAAATAAACTTGAAAACGGTAACATAAATCTGATAATTTTTAAAATACAGTACTCTGCAGAATTAAAGCGTCACTTGCAAGTACAGACAAACTTCTAAATACAATATCTTTGTCAAAAATTATCGTAACAAAATGTATAAAACACCATTTTAAATCTTGAAATCTTTCTTTTCACACCGGCACTTTAAAAATTTTGTGCTGATATTTTATGATGTTACAATATCACATATATGATAATACATCAAATCTTAAAACTTTATACGAAATTTGTGAAGTTACAAGGCGCAAAATAAGAATTATGGACAAACGGGGTTCACAGTTTCCGAAAGATTGAGTCGTTTTTTACATATAATTTGTTTTTTCTTTGACATCTCTGTAATTTTTTTCACTGACTTGTTCAACGTTAAAGCAAAGAAGTTCATTTTTATATCAACATCGAATACTCGGTGAAAGAAACTCGGTAATACTTAACTTGAATGAAAGACAATTTATAGGCCAAGATTTACCCTGACGAATGCTGTAAATCGCACCAGTGTACAATTTTTAAATCGTAATGGGAAACCTCGCAAAGTTTTCGTTAAAAGTTTTAAAATTTGCTACACCTACATTTATAGTTTTGAAATTTCACAAAATATCAGTATTATCCTTTTTACAATTATCTGTCTGGAGAGTACAGATTTGAAGTTTTAAAATGCTTTTCTAATAATCTCGATACGATGTTTATTGACAAAATTATTCTAAAATTAAATTTGTCTATTTTTGCATGGTGGATTATGTAATACATTAATTTTTTGTGCAGTTTGTAATACTCAAAGGTATTAACAAAACTAAGAACTTAGAAACTATATAAGTTTTACCACACTGTTGGTTTACATATTCTTTTGTGTCGTTATTCGTTTCTTCATTTTGATTTCTTTTTTTAGAATCAATTCTTAGATCCATCAGGGGTATTTTTCAATTCACTTTACTGTAACGTTTGTATTACTTTCGCAGTTTACACGTTCTAAATACGTTTAGTCACTTTCATAGATTTCCACCTAAAATAATAAAATGATAATAATTT
>NW_017274742.1:0-1957 GCF_001594065.2 Cyphomyrmex costatus | reverse complement strand
TTTTTTTTTTAAACTTACATCGAGTCGTCTATTCCAGGCCCATATAACAATTCCTCAGATGTGTTGGCAGCTTCTAAAATTCCAATTTGGTGTTGTCTGCGGACCATTCTTCCCTCGCGCGTGTTCTCCTGCGCTCGTTGTTCGGCGATCTTGACACGCTCGGCATCCTCCTTTTCGGCATATGAGTGCGCATTGGGCCCAAGCGAAAGCCCCATTGCACTCATATAGTGCAACAATGCAGACGTCCCTTCGTTGAACATGCCGACACCGATGTTTGCAGCCATTTCTACGATTCTCGAACCAGATGGAATGATTTTCGGGGAGATTTTCCACACGAGTTGGTTGTAACTTTCGTTGGAGTTTTGTGTGAAACCACCGACGCATCTTTCTAATAATTTTTCATTACTGAGGTCTGTATAGATTGGATGCAGTGCCTCAGCAACGTCTCGTGGAAAGTGATCATAATCATGCTCAAACTCGGATAATTTGTTCGCAGCTGCTGCTCGCTGCCAAGGGCACCACGACTCCGGTCCGGTCGGGCACTTCTCGTGTTGTGGGTTTTCATTTGTTGAACAATAATGGTAATATGTAGCCCATATTGCGTTATACATATTCTCTACGGAATCACAATTTCTTCTGATTGCTAAGCCATAGTAAACTGTCAATTTGTCAATCAGTTTACCTGTAAGCTTACCTTTTCCGCCAAGAGTTTTTTTTTGTCTTGTTTTTCCACTTTTTTCGACGGTTACTACATTTTTTTTCACACAATCACGGAGTCGCATACCCATTCTCTTCTGGACGTGCCCAATGCACTCTTTCTTGATGACTTCTTTATCGCCGTAAGGTGCAGCTTTCAAAATTCCCGAGTACGTTTTCGAGTCACCGTCTCCAACGTAATTTCTGTACTGCACATTGAATTTTTCCACTGAACGCTTGAACATCGAGATTGCTGCCTCAACTTCCATTTTGCCTGCAGAACCAATATGATTTGCAGAACAATTATCTTTATGGCTTTCATACCACTCATTATATTCTTCTGTGTCCAGTTTCATTTTCCAACTTTCGCACTGTTTGCAGTAAGAACTTTTCACAAAAATATCAATAATTTTTCCGGAATAATATCCGATCAATGATGTCACGCCGTATAAGGAAGTAAATCCACGCTTCTTCCACGTCCCGTCACCAGACACTGTTAATTCTGTAGGATTTGTATCGTTTTGGTGTTCAGAAGTCAACTCTTTCTCTTCGGTACAAGCGCATTGAAGCAGTTTCTCGGTGGCTACTTGTACGCAGGAATGTATATTTTTTATAATCAAATCATAAGTAGTCTGTGTTAGAAAAGGTGGCATGTCCATTAATCCACAGAATTTTGTTGCGCCTTTCAATCCTAATCCGAGAACTCTCATAACAAATAAAAAACGTCTGTTTATTGCATAAGAATGTTCGATAAAGGGACTAGAGTGTATGCTACGAGATGCACACTTATCGCACAACAAAACAATCTTAAAACCTAGTCCTCGTTGAGAAGCAGTTTCAAATTTTACGTTTCCATCACACGTTTTACATTTCACATATTCCGAAATTGCTGCAAACACTGTTATAAAGTTCAAAATACGATATTCAATAGACGTATCTCGCGGGACATCAATCTTTTCCTCTAAATGTAATTTTTTTGCAGAAGTACTGAAACTTGTCTCGCTCGTCTCTGCCGTTTTTGGATTAAAAACATTTTTTCTTTTCTTCGGCCTCGACTTTCGAAATCCCGAAGACTCTCTCAGCTCTCTGCTACCTTTCATTTTACCAGAAAACATGATAAAATAATAGTAGATTATACCACTAGGGAGTACAGTGAGCAGTGGACGCACTGTGTGAAGTTGCCGCCCTCGCTTCGCTCGGGCGGCATTCACACAGTTCGACATTGCTCAACTTACTCCCGTGTTGCATATACTATTTTTCC
>NW_017274741.1:0-1957 GCF_001594065.2 Cyphomyrmex costatus | reverse complement strand
CGATGCGACATTGCAACATGTATATAAATTATATATTATAAATTATGTATTATGTATTATATTATTTCGTTTTAAACGAAACTTTTTTGTTTATGCTTACAGAATGTGTCACTAGTATAAAAAAGAATATTTAAAAAAACTGATTTCTACAGTACAACCTCTCTCCCAAAACATTTTTCTCACTACGCAACTGCATTTAGATATATTTTAACGTGTTCATTTTAATTATACATATTTCAATGTATATTATTAAACACACATATTACTTATACGTGAGTAATATGCGTGTGTATAATGTACATTAAAATATAAATAATGCACATTAAAGTATATATAAGGATCGTTGCTTTTCAGAATAAACGGAGGAGTACTTTTCCTTTGAATGTAACTCGATGCATATGTTTTAATTGATATCTGTATCTTTATAGCTCAATTATTGGCCGTCGTAAATTTAAGTTATGTTTACTTTTTTGCTAAAAATTAATATTTATAATATTTAGATAATAATGATATGATTCTGTCGTGTGTACACATTAGACTGCGTTTGGAAATGTTATCTGATCTCCATATATCGTTTTATTTTTGTTACTCACTCAGTGTTAAACAATATACGGGGACACTCGGGTAACGTTTCCGAACACAGCCCTAAAAGTTAACGAGGATTAAAATCTCCGTAATGAAGCGGTGTTTATTAAAAATTTAATTAACTTTCCTCCATTAAGTGTCGTAAACAACTTTGTATTTAGTTCTAATAATCGCTGCCACATAAAATAGACAATGTATTAGTTTGGTCATTAGAATAATTGCGGATTTAATACAAATAACTAAATTAACATTTCTGTACTAAACTTGCATTACGTACATAAAACAGTTTGTCACTAAATTACGTTTTATGGAGTATATTATCTAAATTTTGTTATATAGAGGATAAGAAAATAATCTCGTAAATGACAAAATATTATATATTGCAAAGCGACCACACTTGCTTATATTTATAATATTATATCTAATTGTCCTCTGTTACTTTATTTTTTCAGTATAGGCGTTACTGTGGTTGTTCTCAATGTTCACTTCCGTTCACCACAAACACACAAAATGGCCCCTTGGGTGAAAAGAGTTTTCATACACATTCTTCCACGACTATTAGTCATGAGGAGGCCTCAATATAAATTTGACACTAGCAGGTTAGTATTACGTATATGTATATAATTGCAACATGTTACTCAAAAATAGAAATTTCTTTCTTTATTCCTATTTTCTTAACTATCAGCGCTATAAGATACAAAATTTTCTTTTATTTTATTTTTAATTATCGGAAAAAATTTTAATTTCAAACTTTTTTATTGATGTATTTAGTACTAAAAATTAGAAGAAAATGTAGAAAGAGAAAGAGTATTAAATGTTCGTAAAATCCTAGTAAATCGTTACTTCTACATCTTTTTTGCGCTAGCGATAACAATCACAGTCAGGAATTTTATTACGCGAGATTGCGCCGAATAATTGTTATACCGAATGTATAACAATAATGTTATACATACTTAATGCAACTTATATTCTAGTGATCGCACCGCTAGCTAGTCCGCCGTTTTCCAGAACGTGGCACCCGCATTAAAATTCCACGCCCGATTGTCTATGTTTGCAGGTACACTTCCGGCAGAGTGCTAATGAGGACCGTCAGAGGAAGGGAGAAGACTTGCTATTATCCTTACCACACGCCGACTCAGGAAGACAGTGAAGAACATCTTACACCCAAGAGATTCCACAGCCGTCCTCCATCAAAGGAAGATCTCTCGCCTTCCAGGTATTTACAACAATACGAGAATACTTCTATTAATGAGCTTTATAAAGACAATAAATATATCTCTAATTAAATCGAATTCTTATATAATTCGAGTAAGGATACAGAGGAAGATGAAAGTTCGAGAATGTAAACATGTATGTTCGACAACGGCACGAC
>NW_017274740.1:0-1956 GCF_001594065.2 Cyphomyrmex costatus | reverse complement strand
AAACGTTGGCATTAACAATGAAGAAAGACACGGCGATAACCCGCAAACCTTCTGGTATAATTTGTACCAATTATTATTAAAAATTAATAACAATCATTATTTAATTTTAGTGACATACCTTATTCATATCTTATTCTTTATTTTCTGTTTACAGTCCAAAAAAAACTGAGTTAGCTATATTAAAAGACAAGATTTTGACTCTATTTACAAATGAAGAGGTACTATGCTAAGTTTCATCTGCATATTATGCTGAATGTACAATTCGTACATGGTCGTAGGGTCTTAAGTTGTAGAAAATTGACAATCACAATCGAACATGACGAGAATAATTGACTATGATTGGTCAGTTTTCTACAACTTAAAACTCTACGACTATCCACATTTCCTATATATATTGTAAACTACATTAATGTTGCATATAAATCTTTCATTCATTTTAATAATTTGTTAATATTCTAGAATGTCTACTACATTGCTCCAAAAGAAGAGGGAAGTAATCAATCTCTTGCTAGAGGAAAAACTTTTTGATAGAACAAGAAATCTGTGAAAGAATGGATGAGAAAGAAAAATCTTATTCCTAGAGTCAAAACATCTAAACAGAATACTTATAATGAATCATCTTCCACAAAAACAGGTTTTCTATTTATTTTTTATTTTGCATATTTAATGTTTTATTTATTTTCCTATAATCAATTTTTAGAGCTTATAGTTTAGACCTTTCATGAAATTTTTAAATAGTTAATGTGATTTTAAGTAGCCTGATTGTTAAAGCAACTGTAGATAATCGTAATTTGCAAATAACTAAAAGAGAACAATTTAACTCCTATCAAATTTATTAGCTAAAATTTTCAAATTTGGTTAATTATATATAAGTAATTGAGTAACAGTTGAAGCTTTTTTACTAGATAAAGAAATGTACATGTACTTTCTAGGAGTTTTCAGTTTTTAAACTTTGTGTAATTCTCTGTAAAAAAATAAGTTACTTTATGATTTGTGTAAAAAATAAGTTATATAAAAAGCTATTTTATTTATTATAGTTTCCTAATACATGTACTGTTTCTTATGTGTAGCTGTTTTAAGAAACCCACAAATAATATAGAAATGCATTGGTAAAAAATTGATAAAAAATGATAATGAAGGTGTTCATAATGTTTTATGATTTACCAATTCCTTCAATGCAAACTATTGTTGTCGAAGATGCAAGATTCACAAAAATATATCTTATACTCAAACAAAAGCCAATCCATTTCTTCTAAGGAATTGACAAAATTATGCTGCAGATGTTGCCATAAATGACGTTAGCATCACAAGTATAAAATCTTATTGTATATGGAACGATCTTTTGGCATTTCACTGTACTGAAAATATTGCCTATGACTTAATGTATGATCTCGATGAAGGATCATGGAATTATGATATGTGTTTATTGATTCTGAAATTAATTGAGCTGAAACGCTTTATTATTGATGAGTTAAATAGGATTCAGGTATTTGATTATGGCTATTGTGAGGTATCAAACAGGCCAGGTATCCTTGAACTAAAAAACTTCAAGGAAAAAAGTCTTCCATTTGCAGCTGCTGAAACACTGTGCTTTGTGAGGCATTTTGGTCTTATGATTGGAGATTACATTACAATTGAGGATAAGCAACTGTGGCGGTTTTAATCTTCTAACATTAAGCTCTGTTTTGTGTATCTGTGTTTTATCTATTTTTTATCATTAATATATAAATTTTATTATAATATTTATAAATTACAAACGATGTCAAATTATAAAAAAAGGTTTACAAGTGCACAGTATTAAAATCTATGTTAGAATATGGGACATTGCTATAAATGTAATTATAACAATGTCCCATATTCTGATACAAATTTTAATGCTGTGTACTTGTAAACCTTCCTTTTATAATATTTTTTGTAATTTGTAGATATTAAAATTTGTGCATTAGTAATAAAATA
>NW_017274739.1:0-1942 GCF_001594065.2 Cyphomyrmex costatus | reverse complement strand
AAATCTGGAAATAATTAATATATTGGCGAGATATCCAGGCTCTAGTCATGATTCTTTCGTGTGGAGAAATTGTTACGCACGGCATCTTCTCCGAACGCAATATGAAGTTGGTAATCATTGTTGGATGTTTGGTAAGCACTAATTCAAGTAATTAAATCTGTATCTCTGAAATTTGATTTAATATATATATTTATTTTTAAAAGAAATACCTATCTTTTAAATCAAATTTTTAACGAGTCATATTGGATATGGTGTTTTAATGTAATATTATACTATACATATATTCTTTTTGTTTTACTTATTCAAATAATTTAATAGATAAGGAATCTTCTTTGCTCATTTAAATTTTTGCAGTAAACTAGTTTTTTTAATTTTTAATTTTCAAGGTGATTCTGGATACCCACTGGAGCCATGGCTGCTAACACCATTTGCAGAAACACAACCTGGCACGCGACAAGAACATTTTAATGAACGCACACAGTACTGTACGTAGCACTGTAGAGCGCTGCATAGGCGTTTTAAAAAAACGATTTAGATGCCTTCTTCGATATCGCACATTAGAATATATGCCAGAAAAAGCAGGTGAAATTATTAATGCGTGTGCAGTGCTGCACAATATGTGCATGCGTGCTAACTTGCCTGATCCGCCAGAACCAGATGAAGCTGTTATGGCTCTAGAAGATAATGGTCATAACATCGTAGTACAGCCTATGCTAGAAGGTAGAGCTATTTTCAATGAAGGACAACGTGTACGCGATCGACTTGCTACTCGATTAGGTGTATAATTATATTTCTGTGTGATAGTTAATTATTCTCCTTACATTCGATTATAGCTGCATTCGGTAATGCAAATCTGAGGCGTCGGAGTGCTTTTTTATTATAGCATATGTCACGTGCACTGTAGAAAAAGAGCACTCCGGCGCCTCAGATTTGGATTGCCGAACGCAGCTTATGATTTATTGATTTCTACACCTATTCGTTAATCCATTACTGCTACTACCCATTGTAGAATGTGCTTTATACTATAATTCAATGTTATTTATGTACTTAATTATATACTTTTAATTATACTAGTTTAAATTTCAAAAACAATTTCAAAACGAATGCCATGAACAACGAGCGAATTGGCCAATCACTAGAAGACCAGCTTAACGTAAACAGTAGCAAATTAAACGTATTAATTTCGACAAGAAGAGTTTTATTTGTACGTTTTTCTGTGTATGGCAGCCCTTAGTGAACGATTAAAAAAGGATTCAACGCTGTTCTTACTAACCTTACTTATTTTATTACCTATATCTATATACCTATACCTATACCTATACCTATATACCTATTTTATTACTATTTTATACCTTACTTATTTTATTTTATTACTTATTTTTTTACTTTTATATAGTATTTCACCATGTAGTGCCATGTGCCCAAAATATACCTTGTAGCCCAATCAGAATTAATAATGACAATAATCAAATGATGAATAGAAAATTAATCGCAAATCATCGCGTTTTATAGAGATTGTACCGCGTTGTCGTGCACCAATGAGTACATCTGCATTTGTTGTAGTGCAGAATAATACGAAGACCAACATCCTGCAGATAAACTATCATAATATTTTGCTACTACACTATATTACTTTTAATATTATTACTATTATAATAATTGTACGCACCACAGTTGTATCTTGTAAAAAATACTTTATATAATCTGCAATATTTATAACTGCATCAGTCAGTTTTTTAAGTGCAATTGTCTGTGCTTGCATTTCAGTAAGAATTTGTACATCAATGTCTACAAAAATATACAAAAAGGAGTAATATTAATATATAGACTTCGTCAATCTAATTATTACTATTACTTTTATTACTAGTAGTAATAAAATATTACTATTGTTGTTTGTTTCAATTTATTCTCACCACGATTTTCTGTCGATTCTAGTTTTTTT
>NW_017274738.1:0-1942 GCF_001594065.2 Cyphomyrmex costatus | reverse complement strand
GGATTACATGCATGCTTCTCTTGAAGGAGTAGTAACGACTTTTTTGAAACATTGGACTAGTTATGAAAACAAAGATAAGGATTATTATTTGAACAGTAAGAAGAGAAAAATTTTGAATGACAGAATTCAATCAATAAAACCACCAGTAGAAATAACAAGACCTCCACGGAAAATTAATGAGCTTAATATATGGAAGGCATCCGAGTTACGTAGTTTTCTCTTATATTATTCCTTAGTTTGCTTGAAGGGACTTTTACCGTCTAAATACTTGAAGCATTGGTTTCTTTTTGTGTACAGTATGACACTTTTTCTCAAAGAAAGGTTTATTGATTATGAATTTAAAAATGCTAAAGCTGCTCTGATCAAATTTGTTGATAATATTATAGTTGTTTATCCAGGTTGTCAATCATTGTATACTTTTAATACTCATTTGTTACTTCACATGCCAAAGGCAGTAAAGAACTTTGGAGGACTTTGGGCTACTTCTACATTCCCTTTTGAACATTTCAATGGAGTTCTGGCTCACCTTATAAAAGGAACACGTAGTGTACCTCGACAGATATGTTGCTCTTTTTTACGATTACGTCATGTTTCCCATTTGAGTTCAATAATTTTTTCTCGTAATGATTGTTCCCAGTCAGGAAAAGAATTATATGAATCTATGTTATGGAAATATTATTCCAGTCACAATAGCTATCTTATGTCTAATAATTTAAGATTATTTGGAGCTCCAGAAAATTATTCTCTGTCTTTGGTGGAAAAGAATACAATTCAGGAATATCTTGGAACAACTGTGAAATCTACTGCACGTTCCTTCAGACGACTTATTTTTAAATGCACTGTCTTTCATGCAAATGCTTATGGAACACTCACTGTGAGAAATAATAGCATAGCCAAAATGAATGATGGTGTTATTGTAGATATTACACGCATTTTAGTTGTTGACTATGTTGACACAGAACAAAATAATTGTTTAGTATTAGGGGAACCGCTCAAAGTAAGTGACGAGGATTTTTATTATGATAGAGAGCTGGATATATCGTCTAACAGCATTGTTCATGTATGTCGTCGACATAAACGAATAATATGTCACTTGCCACAAAGCATAATATCAAAATGTGTTTGTATTTCGTACAGTAGCAATACGACATATATTATTCCGTTAGTCAATTCACTAGAGAGAGACTAAGAAAAATCTTGAGAATAGAGTTGATTATTAAGAAACATTGCAACAAAGTCAAGTGTCCTTAATTCTATAATCTATATATAATTATTAACTTATTTTTACTTGTATCTATACTTATATATGTACCTAACATACTTATTATCTTTCTTATGTTTAATTATAAGTTAAGTATATATCCAGATATAACATTTATGTTGCATAAGATATCTAAAAGACGTCTTTTAGATATCTTATACAATACAAAATGTTATATATCTGGGTATTAACACAAACATAATTTTCGCAGCCATATATACTATAAACTTATATAAGTAAAATTTTTCTTAATGTATAAGTAAAACTTTTCTTAATATATATCATATTATTTACATCATTTTTAATTATAATTTAATACAATAATATATGTAATCGTATCTCTATTTTTCATCATATATGATCACAACTTTATAATACATTTAATTTTTTATTCTCATTTATTATGATAAAAGTGAAAATGATAAAATACATGTAACTTTAATAATTGGCAATAATTTCGAAAATTGTAAAATGTATTGTTATTATTTTCCGTAAAAAAATGTATTGCTTTATAAAATTTAAAATGTATTGTAAGATGTGTATAACTGCTTTTTCATTTTTACCAAATGTATATTGCTTTATATAACTACATTTGTTGTTAAAATTGTAATTATTATAAAATATGTGCTGCTTTATATTAAAACGTGATATTAATACATTTTTACTTTGCGTTAATTTGCT
>NW_017274737.1:0-1941 GCF_001594065.2 Cyphomyrmex costatus | reverse complement strand
TCTTAGTCTCTCCGCGACAACCAGAGGAATTACCTTATAACGAAATACGTTCGGTACTTGTAAATCATTTCGATCGTACTAGAAATAAATATTCCGAAAGCATTAAATTTCGTCTTATTGTGCAGCAAAAGAAGGAGAGCGTCGCAAATTTCACATTACGTCTTAAACAAGGTGCTGCTCACTGCGAGTATGGCGAATTTTTAGATCGGATGCTTATAGAGCAACTACTACATGGACTCGACTCGCGCGAAATGTGCGATGAAATTATCGCAAAGAAACCAACAACGTTTACGCAAGCATACGAAATTGCTAATACACTCGAAGCAACGCGATCTACATCTAACGAGGTTAAAACGGCCGAGACTTCAGAAACAGTGGAAAAAACGCATAAAGTTAAGCAGGCACCGGTGAAAACTAAATATAATAAACAATTCTCGCGTTACAGGTCACGCTCACGTAGTAAAAGCCTACATCGGAATCAATTTGCTAACGCTCGAGATGGTAACAATCCGCATCCATGTCAAGGATGTGGAGAGCGACACAGACGAGTTTCATGCCCCTTTCGGAAATCGGTGTGTCATAAGTGCAGCAAAGTTGGGCACATTGCTAAAGTATGCAGATCTGGTAAAACTATTCAAGCGGTACAAGATGCAAATCAGGCAACTACAACGGCTCTTCCAGCAGAACATGTCGATACGATTCAACAATTTAGTAAAATCGAAGAAATTCATGCAACTAAAGTTTTGAACAAGCAAATGATTATGGTCAAGATCGACGGTCATGAATTGGCGATGGAACTGGATACAGGAGCACCATGCAGCATTGTTAATGAAAATATATTGCGCTTAATTAAACCTGATTTCAAGCTATGCTCTACGGATCGGAAGTTTGCCAGTTATACGGGTCATCACATCGAATGCATGGGATATCTACCAGTCAACGTCTCACTGGGTACAACTTCGCGTAAACTTAAACTGTACGTTGTTAAAGAGCCTTTCGACACTCTTTTAGGACGAGAATGGATAGCAGAATTCACTGAAGAAATTAATCTTAACAAACTATTTTCGGCTTCAAACACAATCCATTCACTAAGCACTGAGCCACCATCGTTATCCACGGAACAGAATAAACAACTCGAACACCTTTTGGCTCGCTATGAGAACATTTTTAGCAACACTCCAGGCAAACTAACAGGCTCTCCAGTTTCAGTACACTTTAAACCTGGAGCTACACCAATTTTTTCCCGCGCACGTGAAGTACCTTTAGCTCTTCGCGATGAATATGCTAAGGAGATCGAGGCCAAGCTTGCATCAGGATTTTACGAGAGAGTAGAATTTTCAGAATGGGCTTCCACAACACACATTGTGACCAAGAAAAACGGGAAAATACGCATCACGGGCAATTATAAACCGACTCTCAACCAATGCATTGTGATCGACGAACATCCCATTCCAAAACCTGAGCACTTATTTAATAAAATGAAAAACGCTAACCTCTTCTGCCATTTAGACATTACGGATGCCTATACGCACTTACCAGTAGATGAAAAATTCGCACACGCACTGACATTAAATACACCAACTCACGGATTAATTCGCCCCAAGCGCGCAGTCTACGGTGCAGCGAACATACCAGCGATATGGCAACGTCGCATGGAAACTGTTCTTCGGGACCTACCCAATGTATTAAATTTCTTCGACGATATACTGCTATTCGCAGATGGATTTGATAACTTAATGATAATCCTGGATAAGACATTGGAACGTCTTCAATCACAGGGACTTCGTCTCAACCGCACTAAATGCGTCTTCGCTTCTACAGCAGTCGAATTCTTGGGTCATAAAATCGACTCCCACGGAATCCACAAATCAGATAAACATATTGAGGCGCTTAGAGATGCACCGAAGCCGTCTACTAAAGAAGAATTACAGTTGTTCCTGG
>NW_017274736.1:0-1929 GCF_001594065.2 Cyphomyrmex costatus | reverse complement strand
TAGGTCTACAAGTTTGCTCCCGCCGTTTTCATATAAATAGTTTTATACCTGTAAAAACGGCGGAAGCAAACTTGTAGACCTCTAATATAATTTTATATAAAAAAATGAAGTTGACCTCGAAATGTCTCCAACGCCTTCATTTACAAATCTACATATAAAATAATTGTTTCCAATATATATGTATTTCTTCTTTGAATACTAAACATTGGTAGAAACTACTTTTTTATATACTTCCAAAATTTGCTAATAATGAAATCAATCACTCTATACAAATTATCCTATACAATTTATTATAGAATTTAGTAAAAATTATATTATTAAAAGTATACATACGCCATTTTTTAATATTCCGATTTTTAATTAAAAAAATTATTAAAGACGAGTCTGATGCGTTCGATTTTCTTCCTTTCTCTTCAATTTGCTTTTATTATTCTTTCTATTTAAAGATTATTGTGTCATAATCGTAATCCTGATTTAATTTTAAACCATCCAACTTGGGAATGACTGTTTTCCTTTTAGAAGGCAGTTGTGTCAATTGTCTATCTTTGTTACTCATTAAATGCTAAGAAAGGTAGAATAATGTTGGTGTTGACAGTGTCTCACATAAAAGGATTATCAAGGAGAGCAACCGATACGTTTGTTGAAATTTGAATCCTCTCGTCACATTTGACTTTGCTGTATTGTCACACCAGCAGCGAAGTAAATACCTTATTCTGTAGCCGCAGTTGATTGGCTCTCGATTCCATACCTTCTATTAGATCTCGTCAATCGCAACGTTCGCTCACGTCACGTTTAGAGTTCCTATAGAAAACTGAAAGAAACCTCTAATCGTATGTAGGTGGAGATTCAAATACATCGAGGGATTGTATAAGAGATAATTTTTTGCAAACAATACTTTTTAATAATTAAAGATTTCATACTAGGATAAAATGAGATCTTCAGTAGGTTATACTATAAAAATGTATGTAAAATTTAATTTAATTCTATAACAAATATATATTATAAAATTATATGTAAATATACATGTTTTATAATAGAATTGTACAGAAATTCGAATTAACATATTGACCTATTGCAGTAATCTTCAAAATTCTATTACATTATTCAAAAGTATAGATTTCTTTCTTTCCGGAATCCTTTATATCAACTGAGGTTTTATGATATTTTACATCACTTATGTACTTGCGTGGTGAGTGCTGGAACTATATATTAGAGTTATTGCGTTTCAAGACCGACAATTGTTCGAGAGACACGCAGTTTTTAAAGACTACACATATTATAGTATATATATTCACGCGAAATTATATATAAAGTAACTAAGTTAGATTGTTATAGGCTTCGTATTCGTATTAGTTATGTTGTTACATTAAATGGTTTTTAATTGTATATTGATAAATCAAATATACCCATCTGAAAAGTATGAAATAAATTTTTACGATATAGTACAATATATTATAATATAGCACTTATAATATAATCTAGCATCAGTCGTTACAGTTTAAAATCTCAAATTAGTCATATATTAACTACCATAAATTCTATTTAGTTCAACCAAAATGCATTTAACTATATACGTTGACATCAAACTGTAATCAAACCATTTTGTCATGCATTAGGGAGAATGGAAAGTCAATTATGAACTATATACCTGTATTAAAATCATCAGCCAGGACAAAACTGCATCGTATAACTGAAAAAAGTATGCTTTTATTACGGTTAATGAAAATATTTGTGTTAAAATGAAAACAGTTAACGTCAAAGAAGACTTTAAATATGTAAAATGAAAATGAACTATATGTAAATCATTAAATTAGAAATTATTTAGAAATGATAATGTTATTTAGATATTTACGTATCTAATTTGCGTAAAACGTGTTTCTTCTATTATTATGTACTTTATGTTACATATGCTAATATACTTATATTCAA
>NW_017274735.1:0-1922 GCF_001594065.2 Cyphomyrmex costatus | reverse complement strand
GTATTTAAAAATCATCCGATAATCGTTATCGCCGACTAGAAAACAAAAAATTCCTTGATAATCATTACGGGAAGAGAAGGAACTATCAACAAATAATTGTATAATTTATTGCATATAAATTATAACGATTATGGTCCCTGGCTAATTCTATCAAAAATTAAACATATAAGTATAAATAAATAAATAAAGTATAGCAGCAAAGACAACAGACTGTGTCAGGGTGGCTTTTACGTAGATTTTTTTCACGAGCATCTTTTTTTCTTCATTTTTATGGGAAGAAAACACCTGTTAAATTTTCTTATGCATTGCATCGATCGCTTAATCGTAAATGTCTTTTAAAAAAATTGCAAAATAACAGTTTGAATTTTATTGTAATGTTTGTTAACGTGAAAATAACGCTAGTAAAATTTATATTAAAAGAAAGAACATTGAATCAGTCAGTCGGAAAGAGGGGATGGACGGAACGTTTCCAACTTTTTTGAAGTCATATGTATATTCCTACATTCGAAGAGATGACGTGCGCGAAGGATCGATACTTTAATCTCAATCGAATTCTCATGCTCGCTACTGGTTTGTGGCCTTATAAACAATCCAAACTTGTTCGATTGCAATTGACTTTGCATTATGGAATTCTGGGAAGTTTTATTGTATTTCAGGTAAATGCATATAGTATTTGGTAGGGGTTTTATTTGTTCTTATTTGTTAATAACAGTGTAATAATGTGTGGTAATTAATTAATAGCAACGTTTCTGGCATATTTAAATTTATTTATAAGTATAGTATACAATAAAGTAATATATCTTTGTTATATAATTATTATGACGTACGTATAGTTAAATTTTGCGCTTTTTGTTTAACCATTGTATGTAGAAAAATAATTAATAATTAAAATCTTTCTTTATTTACTATTAAAATACAGAGTTATTCTTTTGATACTAATAATTAAACAAAATAATTTCCCGTAGTTCACAACATTTGTGACCTCAAAATACGATTGGCAATTAATCATTGAAATTCTATCTATCACATTATTTTATAATCTCTTCTTGATACCATACCTCTCATTCACCATTAACATGGATCTTGTAAGCAATAAGAAATATTTCTTGTAAATAAACACATGTTGTACTGTCTAAATTTCTTAGAATATTCAAATTCTCAGTCTAAAAGAGTTAAAATACTGCTATTATTAAAAAAGAGTAAAAAATTTTCACTCTCTAATAAGAATGGTAGATGTTTATTCTTTTTTTTTTTTGGAGTAAGATTCACTTTAAAATGAGAAGTGAAATTTTCTTTCTTTGGAGTGAATCTCACTAAAAAAAAAAAAGTAAAAATCTGCCACTCTTGTTCAAGGGTGCAATTTTTTTACTCTATTTAAAAAATGAATTTTTTCACTTTTTTCTTTTAATAGCAGTGTTTTAATTTTTTTGGAGTAAGATTTCACTCCAAGAAATTTAGAATATATATTAGATCGGTTTATATTTATTAACTTTCACATAACAAGTAGCATAGAAAATCATTGACAGGTAAAACACTTATTAGAAGTTATTCAACACACCTACGATGAGTTAAGAGACGAAGGTGAAATTGCCATTATAGAAAAGTATTGGAACATTGCAAAACGTTACACTGAAATACTTACGCGTAAGACAATCTCTCCGTTTTCATTACTGAGAAAATATGCAGATTTCATTTAAATTCAAGTAATATTTTTATTATATGCTCTATTTGCGGTTGTATACAGTATTGCGTTTCAAATTTCGTAATTATGAAAGATAAAGGTTGATTTTTTAAGCACTTATCAATAATAATGATGCAATGGACGCACATACGTAATATTACATTAAATAATATATCACATTCAGGGAATGGAAGTAACTCGTTACTTGTAACGAAGTTACAGTTACAAGTTACTTTTTTGG
>NW_017274734.1:0-1921 GCF_001594065.2 Cyphomyrmex costatus | reverse complement strand
GTTAGAGTTCCACTTCCTGAGTTCCATTCCAGCCGTGGCTAAAATCTTCACTACTTCCTGTTTTAGTTGCTGTAGATGTGATACAGAATCACTCCCTGTGATTAAATCATCCATGTAGAAGTCATTATGAATTGTCGCTGCTGCTGATGGATACGCTTGATCGTTATCGAGTGCCAACTGTTTAAGACATCTTTGTGCAAGATACGGTGCAGATGCCGTTCCATAAGTTACCGTTGTTAGTTCAAATTTGAGAATACAATCCTTGGGATCATCTCGCCAGAGAATTCTCTGCAATGATCTATCCTTTTGGTTCACTTTGATCTGACGGAACATTTTTGAAATGTCCGCGATTAAGACATAATCATGTTGTCGAAACCGTATCAAGATTTCCATGAGTTCTTGCTGGACTTTGGGACCTACCATCAGCAAATCATTCAGTGATTGACCCGATGACGTTTTACAGGATGCGTCAAACACCACTCTAAGTTTCGTTGTAGTACTTTCTTCGCGCGTAACTCCATGATGTGGCAAATAATTTACGACGCTGAGTTTTTCCTCATTCTCGGGAACTAGTTCCATATGCTTCATCTTCTGATATTCTTGCATAAAGTCTCTATAACGTTGCTGAAACACTGAATCATTCGTGAATCGACGCTCAATTGATTTTTGTCTTTTCATCGCGTTGTGCTCGGACTCTCCTAACTCCTGGATTTTTCCTTTCAGTGGCAGCGATACAACAAATCTTCCATCTTTATCTCGATAGGTAGTTGACTCAAAATGCTTCTCACACTCTGCTTCTTCAATAGTCATGGCTCTTTTGAGGTCACATTTCTCAAGCTCCCAAAATCTCTCTAATTGTTCGTTGAGGTCATCATTGGTTACAAGACAACAAATTTTTGTTGAGGATGTTTGATTGGGTGTGAAATTTCCGCCTAAAATCCACCCGAGCTTCGTGTTTTGGAATATCGGTTGTTGGTTATTGAGTTGAATTCGTCCCTTTTGCAATACATTCCAGAAGGATGTGGCTCCTAATAACAGATCTATTTTTTGTGGTACATTAAACGTTGGATCAGCTAATTGCGAGATGGCTACGGAATCGGGAAGCTTCAATTGGGATATATCGATTTGACTCTCTGGGATGCTACTAGTAATTTTATCAACTACTGTAAATTTTAGCGATTGGGAATATTGTTGCACTTTTGATTTAATTGTCGCCGTTACAATTTCTTCAGTACGCGTAGCATTTCCGCTAAACCCGATTACCTGACCTATTACCTTTTCCGGTTGTAAATCCAACTTAGCAAGCAAATCTGAGGTTATAAAATTAAGTGTTGCTGCGTTGTCTAATAACGCCCGCGCTTGATGTAATTTTCCGTTCTTATCTACGATATGCACACATGCGGTGGACAAAAGAATTTCAGAGTTCGTACACTTTGGAACACATGTTACTACTGAATTAGCTACTGAGCCTGTTTTGCTCACCTCTACTTCCGCTTTAACTTCCTTTTCTTTATCGTTTTTATTTTCATTATCACTATTCGGAAAATGCAACAATGAATGATGCTTTTTGCTACAATACTTACATGCACTGGACCTACAGTCGCGAACTATATGATTTGGATGTAAGCAGTTTAGACAAAGCCTTGCTTTATGCACTTCGGCTAATCTCGATTTGACACTTAAACTCTTAAATGTTTCACATTGATAGGCTTTATGATCCTTTTTGCATATAGGACACTTTAATTTTGATTCATTAGTAACATGAGCTACACCTTTACACTTTTTCGATTTTTCGCTATCTAATTTTGTATTATCTAATGCACTAACATTCTCTAACATGTTACATTTAGCTTCAAGAAATTCAATAAATTCTTTAGTTTTGTATTCCGGGTTAGGAGCTGTTTTCTCCTCCCATTCACGC
>NW_017274733.1:0-1915 GCF_001594065.2 Cyphomyrmex costatus | reverse complement strand
GCATTATATGTTTTACTATCTTCCAGTGTTCTTCATTAAAGGCCGAAAGATGATGATTCATTAGGCTGACTGCGAAGGCGATATCGGGACGGCTGACTACCGCCACGAACATTAAAGACCCGATAACTTCAGCGAAGGGCTTGTCACAGTTTCCCTTAATCTCTTCATATGTTGGGTGCAAACCAGTCGTCATAGGTGTTGCGGATGCTCTTGAGTCGCTCATCCCAAACTTGGTTAGAATATGTTGGATATATCTCCCTTGAGAAATGGTAATCAAGCGGTGATCTCTGTTTCTTCTGATTTCCATACCGACGAAAGTATCCACTTCTCCATATGTAATTGTAAAGGCTTTATTGAGTTCATCAATTATTCTTGCAAGAATTTCTTTTGATGACGACACTATCAGTCCGTCGTCTACATAGATCATCATGTAAGCGATTTCGTCGCTGTTATATTTGGCAATAAATACGTAGGGGTCAGCCTCACATTGCTTAAATCCAAGCGACTGTAATAATTTGACAAACTTACGATTCCAGCATCGTCCGGCTTGTTTGAGCCCATAAAGTGATTTTTTAAGTTTGCAGACTTTGTTAGGTTGTTCTGTGTCTTCGTATCCAACTGGTTGACGCATGTAAATGTCAGCGTCGATCTTGCCATACAAGTATGCAGTTTTTACATCGAACTGAATAAGTTCCATATCTTCAATTGCTGCAATAGTGAGAAGGATACGAACCGTTTCATACCTGACTACGGGTGCAAAAACTTCTTGATAATCAACTCCTTTTCGTTGTTGAAATCCGCGCGCCACTAAGCGGGCTTTGTAGCATTCGATCTCACTGTTTTGTCCTGTCTTTATGGTATATACGAACTTGTTATCGATTATCGGCGCTCCCTGGGATAAATCGACCAATTCCCATGTTCCGTTTTCTTGATGTGCACTCATTTCTTCATCCATTGCTTGGTCGCCATTTGGTCGAATCCTCCGACGCAACTGCTTCTTCGAAACTGATTGGCGTATTAGCATATGCGTTACGAGTAATGAGAGTCGCCGAATTCGCATGTCCTGATTCTTCTTGTCGCGATTTACCTTTTATTTTCTTTGGTAGTATTATCTGTCCTTGGTGGCCATATTCCACTAGTGTTGAGCGGCCCTTTTCATCTAGCGCTATTGGCTCGAGAAGTCCTGTCTTGCGTGTCACTCTTTGATCAGGTATCGTGACTCCCCTTTCATTGCATTCTTCATCTCCTCTTCTTCGTTCGTTAAAATCCTCTTCTTGGGCGGAATCATATAGGTCCTCATCGTCTTCATCGCTGTCATTAGTCGGACATTCCATAATGGTGCTCGGTGTAACCCAGAAGTCATTTTGCAACAGCTCGCGTGTTCCTTGTAACATGATGCCATCACATATGTGTACGTTATTTGCTATTACAATCTCATGCCGAGCAGCATCCCACAGGCGATATACCTTTGATTCTCCATCATAACCTACCATAACTGTTTTGGCACTTTTCGGTTCTAACTTGGACCTATTGACTTTTGGTACTTGAACAAATGCGGTTGATCCAAATATACGTAGATGTTTTATCTCTGGTTTCTTGTTATACCATGCTTCAAATGGTGTCTTTGATCTCTGATGCTTATTAGTTGTGCGATTTAGAAGATACGCCGCACATACGATAGCCTCTGCCCACATTTCCTCATCCAAGCCGCTGTCGATTAGCATTGTACGAGCGCACTCTACCAATGTGCGTACCTCGCGTTCAGCTCGACCATTTGCCTCTGGTGTGTATGGTGGTGATTTTTCATGTCGAATCCCTTTCGAATCGTTGAATTCCTTCATCGCTGCATTTATGAACTCGGTGCCATTGTCTGAACGCAGCGCCTTGACTCGATGACCTGTTTCTGTTTTGCATC
>NW_017274732.1:0-1911 GCF_001594065.2 Cyphomyrmex costatus | reverse complement strand
GACACAGAAACGTTACACTGTGCTCCACTGTGTAAAAACTTGTTGGAACGATAGAACTCTAAATTTAGTTTCTGAGAAAACCGCCAGAGTGTGTTCGAATTCTCTATTTTTACTGTTAGTCATCTATTATTAGTATGATTAATGTAATAACCGTAATAACATAAATGTAACGATATTTTTGTAAACATTTGACAAGAAATAAGAAATATTGCAAATCTTAAATAAGAATTTCAAATAAAATTCTGCAAGTAAACTACGGTAAGCTGAATTTATATATATATATATATTATATATGTAATATAGATTTTTATTTAATCTAAAATATAAAATATACTTACCACTTAATGCTACAATTAATAACAATAGTTAATATTATTATATATACGTATTTTTATTTAAAAATTAAAAATTCAAATTGCTTGAATTATATTTTGATATAAATTACATAGATGGAAAAGCATGAAATATATTGCTTAATTGAAACTACTGAAATAAGTAGCAATTCTTCAAGTAGCGAATTAAGTTCTAGCGAAATAAGCAATTTTTCGAAGGAAGACTCTTCGACAGATAATGAAGATGACAATGATGCACTTTTCTTTCCATTAATAAGGTATTTAACTTCTGGACATAAAAAACAAAAAGTGAAAAATTATTTAAGAATTGTAGCATCTTGGACAAATTCGGAATTTAAAGAGCATTTGCGATTATCAAGAAGAACAACCTATCAACTAATTGGTAAATAAAAAATGTATATATTCACACAATGATATTATCTGATTCATTTAATAAAATAATTATTTATATATAATATTAATTGTGTGTTTTAGATGAACTTGAACAGTCTTCATATATTCCATGTCATTCATTTGGAATGAGACCAATCTCAGTAGAATTAAGTTTTATAATATTTTTATGGTTTTTATCCAATACAGAGCCATTGAGAACTATTGCAGATCGCTTTGATATTTCTATATCATCTGTATTTCGAGTGATTCGGCGTGTACTTGCCTGGATTTTAACAAAAATATATATTATTAAATGGCCACAAGGTAACGAAATCCAAACTGTATGTAACCAATTTTTTTTAAAAAGAGGAATTCCTAAAGTGTTGGGAGCAATTGATTGCACCCATATACGTATTAAAAAACCTACTGAAAATGAAAGTGATTATTGCAATCGAAAAAAATATTTTTCTGTAAACTTACAAGCCGTGGTTGATCCTCAAATGCGATTCATAAATATATATTGTGGCGAACCGGGATCTTTACATGACGCTCGCGTTTTAAGACGATCTCCTCTTTATAATACAGCAAATGATAATAGGGACATGTTATTTCCTCAAAATACTTTTATAATTGGTGATTCAGCATACCCGTCATTATCATGGCTTGTGCCACCATTTCGCGACAATGGACACCTAACACCACAGCAAACAGAATTTAATACTATGTTATCATCAACAAGAATAAAAATTGAGCAAGCATTTGGTTATCTGAAAGGAAGATTCCGTCGATTAAAATTTTTTACAGAATATAAACATATTAATTTTGTGACTGATATCATTACTGCTGGATGTATTTTACACAATTATTGTATTAATGAAAATGATGATTTTTCTTGTATTGACGAGCAATATGATGATTTTATTAATGATGAACCTGATAACATTAATGAAAATGTTGGTAATAGAGTTACGATAGATCGAAGAAGAGAGTTATTCAATGAATTATTTTCTTAATTTGTAATTATGCATTTTTCTCTTACATTATGCGTGGATGTATACAGGGTATGTTACATTATTCACTGCGAGTAAATGTGTAGTTTGCTTTACCTATATTATAGATTTTCAGTTAGTTTTGCACAGTGAATAATGGAAGGAACACAGTTATTATTACAAGAGTTAAAAACACA
>NW_017274731.1:0-1911 GCF_001594065.2 Cyphomyrmex costatus | reverse complement strand
GACTTGCGTAATAGTTCGCGGAGAGGCTTTACTTTAACCGAGAAATTTTTAATAAATTTTCTAAAGAAATTGGCAAGGCCTAAAAATCTTTGAATTTCAACAGAATTATGCGGACGCGGGAAATTATTGATAGCGTCTACGTGGCGTGAACTAATTGTTATTTTATTATGAGAGATACGGTAACCGAGATATTCCATTTCTTTTCTTAAGAATTTACATTTCGAAATATTTAATTCAAATCCGTAACTTTTCAAGGTGAGCATAACTGCTCGTAATGTTTCCAAATTTTCTTGGACTGTTTCTGATGCTATCATAATGTCGTCAATATAGACTATGACTTTATTTTCACGAATGAAGGACTGAAGAATGTTTACGATTCTTTTCTGAAATTCTGCCGGTGATTCTGAGAAACCGAAAGGTAACCGTGTATATTCGTATTGTCCATCCGATGTGGCAAACGAGAAGAATTTCGAACTTTCTTCATCAACTTTGATTTGATGAAAACCATCCCGTAAATCGAGAAGGGTGAAAACTTTTTTATCCGCGAGAAGAGCTATGCAATCTTCGATTATCGGAAACGGATATTTTTGTTTTACTACTCTTTGATTGAGCGGACGTAAATCGACACAAAGGCGTAACTTGCCGTTTTTCTTACGAACGGGCACTACGCGTGCACAATACGGCGAAACGCTTTTTCTTATAATACCGCGTGCTAGGAGATCATCTGTGATCTCACGTATTTTAACCTTTTCTTGAAATGCAAAACGACGGGGCGCATACGCATATATCGAGTCGTCTTTTAAACGTATATTAACCTTATAATTATCATCTATTAATTCTATATTAGTTTCATCAATTTCGAATAATGTGTCAATCAAAAGCTTGGTGCATTCCGGACCGTAATCTGTCTCTATATCGTTATAATTTGCGGTACCGGTACATACTTCCGCACACGCGAGCGTTTGCAACAGCGCTTCTGGAAAGTGCTGCTGTGATGCATCAGCTGTTTTCTTTGCTGGTACATACGTTGCTTCTATTTCATGTGTATCGAGAAAATCGCGACCAATAATAAAGTCTGTTGCGATACAATCGGTTTTTAATACATGTAAGTATATATCAAGAGCTTGTTTGTCTAATTGATTTAATATAATTGTTGACACGTGTACACCGAAGATATTGACTGTCGTATTATTCATCGCTTTATACGCATGCTTCGGTTTTGTTAGTGTGCTAATTATATCTTTATCGCAAAATTTTTTGAAAACCGTTGGTTTTACAAAAGATATCGGACTACCCGTGTCAATAAGAGCAGTCAAACTACAATCTTTATTATTAAATTTTATAACCTCTAAGGCTAATTTATTGATGGTGATGTTCCTACCGTACGGTTGTACAAGTGAAACTTGTTGTTCCTCTGCTACGTCTACGGTTGCTACTATGGGCCTCGGTGATGGCGCAGCTGACGTTGATGCAGTGGGACTTGAAGTTGCCTGCGGCTGTTCCTTGCGTCGTCTTTTGAAGCAGACGTCATATGAATGTCCGGTCTTCTTGCAGTAGGTGCAGGTGAGTCTCTCATCTCTCGGTGAACCTTTTGTATCCTGTGCTGCTTTGCCGGTATTCCGCTGGGCGTACTCCTTTGATTTGAACGACTTTGCATCGTTATTATTTTTCTTATCTAGATCTTTCGAGACTGACGTTGCTTTATGCATCAGGTCTAAGAAAGAATCTATCGATGTAGCATTTAAAACTGCTGCTGTTTCTCTCAATGATCGATTGCTAATACCACTAATTAATACGTGTATTGCGCTATTACTTGGTAAATTGAGATCATGCATGAGTGTTAATTTGTCCATGGCATATTCCATGAATGTTTCCTTTTGTTCTATCCACTTGCGTGCTTCCACTTTTTGC
>NW_017274730.1:0-1906 GCF_001594065.2 Cyphomyrmex costatus | reverse complement strand
ATTAAGAATTTTCTTCGCATACGCTTCTTGATGCAAGAACATGGTTTTCTTTACTCGATTTCGTTCTATTTGTATCCCGACAAATAACTTTCCATCCTCGATTGTAATTTCGAACGCGTTTCCTAACGATTTTATTACTGACTCGAGGGCTTTACTTGTTTTTGCTGCGATGAGTCCGTCATCTACAAAAAGCGCCAAAAATACATCTACACCGTCTACCCGTCCTCGAAGGATACACTTATCGGCTTTTATTTCGCGAAACTGATATTTCTTTAAGAACTCGCGAAACTTGTCGTTCCAGCACCTGGGTGCTTGTTTCAAGCCGTACAACGACTTGTTTAGTTTACACACGAAACTGCGTTTTTCTTCTTTCTTGACGTTGAGTCCCTCCGGTATTTCCATGTAGATCTCTTCTTTCAGCTCGCCGTGAAGAAAGGCTGTTCTCACATCGAATTGTGTGAGCTCCAAGTCCTGTTCAGCCACCATGGCCAATAGAACTCTCAATGAATCGTATCTCACGACTGGCGAAAAGGTCTCTGTGTAGTCGAGTCCCTCTTTTTGTTGAAAACCTCGTGCACAAAGTCTCGCTTTGTACCGGTATACGTTGCCTGACGTGTCTTCTATGACCTTGAATACCCATTTCGAATCTATGGGCTTTCGATCCGTCCTTGGTACGACCGACCAAGTCTCGTTCTTCTCGTGCGCGTCAAACTCTTCCTGAATCGCCTCGGCCCATTTTTCTGCCTCGGTAGCATTCATCGCCTCCTGAAATGTGTTTGGCGGATTGTATTCAGCGAAGTCGACCTCATACCGTATGGGTCGTCGGACGTTTGCACGATTCCGCAAATGTCTGTCGTTGCCTGGTTGATATTGATCTTCTTCTCGAGGATCTTCCTGAGCTACCTGACGTTCTTCCTCCGGTTGCTGCTCGACGGGTTCTGCCCCATCTTCATTTTCGTCCGCTGGAAGGATGTATTCGAATTCTTCCCCTTTTTCTGCCTCAAGTTGTGACTTCTCGTTGAATGTGACGTCTCTCGATACAGATATTCTCTTATTCTGTGGATTGTACAAACGGTAATTCATCGAGTCGTTCTGATATCCAACAAAGATCAACTTCGTGGCCTTCGGATCTAATTTCTTGCGAAATTGTTTGTCGACATGCATGTACGCATCCGAACCGAACACTCGAAAATGTGACACATCTGGTGTTTTTCCAAACCAGATCTCGTATGGCGTTTTCTCTTTATCG
This sequence comes from Cyphomyrmex costatus, assembly GCF_001594065.2. Classification (NCBI taxonomy): domain Eukaryota; kingdom Metazoa; phylum Arthropoda; class Insecta; order Hymenoptera; family Formicidae; genus Cyphomyrmex; species Cyphomyrmex costatus. The sequence continues at coordinate 657 of NW_017274730.1, read as the reverse complement.
GTAGCCAGAACTCGGTTGAGCACTGTCACTGCTGTGCCGACTGCTTCCGCCCATAGAGACAGAGGAAGTTTCTTTGCCGTTATCATCGTGCGCGCACTCTCGATGATAGTTCTGTTGTCACGCTCGGCTTTTCCGTTCTGCTGGGGAGTGTGAGGTGCCGTGTTTACCAGCTCGATACCACGAGCCTCGAGATATCGCTTCATTTCACGGTTGCAATACTCTCGACCATTGTCCGTACGTAACACCTTCATCGGCTTGCCGAATTTGTTGTCTATCAACTTTTCGTATTTCTTGAAAATGTCGAAAACATCAGATTTGTGTTTCATGAAGTAAACATACCGAAATCCTGATGCGTCGTCCTTGAAGGTTATGCAGAATCTTGCACCGCCGATCGACTCTGTTGAGAATGGTCCGCATACGTCTGAATGTATGTATTCTCCCGGCTTTGTGTTTCTTATTGTCTCGTTCTTCTTGAACGGAAGCTTGTGTGCTTTTCCGAGGGCACACGATTCACAGAAGAAATTGTCAATGTCCGCTAATTTCACACCGCGAACTAGCCCCTTTTGCGTCATTTCACGCAAGACTTTATTGTTTACGTGTCCCATTCGTTCGTGCCAGACACGCAAGTTGACAGTTGACACATTCGCTTCTTTCACA
>NW_017274729.1:0-1906 GCF_001594065.2 Cyphomyrmex costatus | reverse complement strand
TCTTTGAGTTAAAATTAACATTTTATTTTTTACACAACGTGTATATATATATATATATATACACACACATAAATGACTGAACGACGTAATGACTCAACATCTTGCATTTATGAAAAAATGATGAATTATTGTATATACAATACAAGAACGTTAAATTGGATTAAAAAATTAGAAGAAGTTATCCTGTTTTAAATTAATTCAAAATCTTTATATAATACCATACATTCACGATAAAAAAATGTATTAATTAAATATAAATAGATGTCATCATGCCGTTAAGTGGATTGGTGCCTTCACATGCGTGTATCGGACATGAATGCAAAAAAGGATCCCAATGCATACCGTCGCCTTACGGCAACAGCTATTCTTGCCGATGTCAAACTGGCTGGCAAGGACGATACTGCGAGAAAGGTGATTCTTTTTTCAATATTATCATATATGAACCACGAATATATATTTATTATAAAATAAATTTATATTTTCCACTATAGAACAAAGAATAAAATTCCATATACACAATAAACACTTTACATATAATATACACATCATCGATAAATATTTTACAATTTCTTATGTCAAACCGATCTCCGAAAGTTTCCTTCTTATTTCCAGTATGCTTACAAATTAACCTTTTCAATTCCTAACACTAAAAAGTTTCATTAAAAGAGGGAAAGATAAAGAAAATTGAGTATTAGATTAAATGAACATATATCTGATATTAGAAAAAAGACAGATTCTCCCACTGTCATAATAGACTATCGTATTAATTTTGACCACAATTTTAAATGGAATAACGTTAAAATTGTTTTGATAATAAAATTAATATCAATATCGCAGCACCAACCTGTCGCAAGGAGCATACCAGGGAGTACTACAGCGAGAATGGATGTCGGAGTCGACGACCTGTGAAGCTTGCTAAATGTTGGGGAAGTTGCGGCAATTCCTGTTGTTTACCGCGGAAGACTAAGCGGCGCAAGGTATAAAAAATATTCATATATCACACAAAAGGATTTGTGAATAATTTGGTTTCCAGAACGGAACAATATATTGATAGAATATTTCCTCCGCGTAACGTCGAATTTTATAGTAAATTAATATTTTGCATCAATATACATATTTATATCTTATGAGAATAATCCTATTCCTATTTTCCTATAAATAGACAGCGCACAGGAATATATTAAATCGCTCTTGTTCCTGTTAATTGATATTAAATTCCATGTTAGTTACGATCAGGCAAAGCAAGTGAACTATTTTATTTTTCCAAGTGATCGATCGCGCGGGAATCGTTCGAAGCAACTGCGTCAATTACTGCAATTATATTCATTAAGTTCCGACTGGTGACGGTGACTCCCCTCAGTCGTTATGCCGATAACGATCGTATATCAGGAGACGCGGCAGTGTCTTCGGCCATGTTCAAAAACTGCTATAGTTAATATATGAAATATAGTCATTATAAATAATTGTATATTAATTTCAGGTTCGATTAATTTGCGCGGACGGCATGCGGTACACTAAGGACGTTGACCTGGTGCGTAAGTGCACGTGTACTCGTAAATGTTACTAGCCAGTCGACGCACCGCGGCCCGAGTCTCGTCGGCGCGCATCGAGACGTAAAACGAGACCGAGAAGAAACCCCCGGATCCGAAGCAGCACTCCCGAGCATACTTCCACGTGTCCTCTGAGATGACGAAAGGAACGACAGCGGGGGCGACGAGGGCAAGCACTACGACGTGCCCTCGGCATCCCTATGTGTGAGGCACGTGGATGAGAAAGTGCGTGAGGAAGTGCAGGCCAAAACTAGATGGACACACACATAGCTGGCTCAGTGTGATATGTATTATTAAAAAAAGAAGAAGAGAGAGGGAGAGAGAGAGAGAGAGAGAGAGAGAGAGAGAGAGAGAGA
>NW_017274728.1:0-1902 GCF_001594065.2 Cyphomyrmex costatus | reverse complement strand
TCTGAAATACTGCCATCGAAGATATGCAACAGACTCTGCGGAAAATTGCATATGATGTATCCGGCCATACACCGATCAAGCGAAGACCGAACTCCACGGAGTGACATATGGTATTTGCCGATTTTATTTCGTTATTCATTGATACTAAATAAATTCGTTTTACTGCAACGTGGTTTATCACTAACACAAAATTAAAATTTTCCTATTTCCTCTAACTACATTATAAGTAAGTACATCCAGAAAATATCAATTTGCTAACGTAACAGCATTTATAGTTTGTCAGTAAAATACAGTTTAAAATTTTTCCACTAAAACTGCAATACTGACAAAACGTTCAACTTCAAAGAAGGGAAATTCTCAAGTACGATATAGTCAATAGCTCTAACTTGATTTTGTCTCTAGATATGATCACTCGAGAGAGGTTTTAGTAAAACTGTAAAAGTCTAACGCTAGAATGCTAGAATCTAATTGAGCATTCGTGTAGCCCCCACCTTGGTTGTAACCGACCAATGAAAGTTGTTCACATTTTATTTCTTTTTATTTCAGAAGTCACAAGAAAAAATTATAAGTCGATGTCTCAATAATTGCGGTGATTACAAAAAATTAAGGTAAAGACAGCTACTAAGTTTTCTATATACTCTTCTCTCAACCCTCTGTTGCCGTACGTTGTTTATATTAAAAATGTAAAGCAAATGTTCACCATCATGTATTGATACTAACAAAAAGAGACTCGAATCGCTATTCAGGAAAATTTAAATAATACTATAGAAATGATATATCCGATCAAGTAACATAAACGTATTGACTAAATTGAATTAAAACTAGTCAGCTATAAGAAACATTTCAAAGATTATAACTATATCAAAATAGCTTTATTACAATTCGGCAACTGAATATAATTCTGTCTTACCAATCTTTCATTAATATTTATTAATTATAAACAGAGATAGCGTGTGCATTCTGTTGCTCTTACAATGCTTGTAAGCATAATTTCTCCTATTAATATTAATATTTAATAAAGAGCAAGGATAAACTGATGCTTACAACATATGAGCATGAAAACGGAACGTATCCTTAAGTTATAGTTGAGCTTACTACATCTACAAATAGAAAAATATTATTGGTCCCCGAAGTGCATGATCAAATATTAAAAGCTTTGAAATATTGCCATCGAAAAATATACAATTCAATACATTAAACATATATTTGTATTGTACTGCGAAAAATTATAATTATAATGAATGATGAATAAACAGTAGAATCGTTCCCTTCGTTTATCGAACTGGTGATTACACTGCAGCACGTTTTCCTTAAAAATGCAGTGAGGTGAGGTACAGTAATACAACTTGCAAGAACTGCTCACTGCGAGGTCGAAACGTACTATGAAGAAAGCATAAATATCGGAGGGATTTGTTGTAGGGAGAAAATAAAGATGTACCTTCGTTGCGATTGAAAAACCAGTGAGAAGATTATATTTACCGTTGTAGCTGGTTCCGAGAAAGTACTGCAGGCTACAGCATATATGTAGCGCACAAGCTGGAGCACGTGACGAAAAAAAAAAAAAACAGCTCAACGAGTGATACCTTCTTGTGATGAAAGTTCATAATATTGTAACATTTTGTACAACAGCTTTTACATAACATCAACTCATCTTTAACCAGCAGCTCAAGATTCTTAAACAAATAAATTTATATTAATTTATACTAATATTGCAAATAAAAACGTACACGATATCGTAAAAATATGGTTAATATGTATATACTTAATTTTTGATCATAAAACATTATCTTATTATATAATTAATTTTATTTGAGAGAAAATTTAATGTGAAAATTTAATATGAAAAGAGAGAGAGAGAGAGAGAGAGAGAGAGAGAGAGAGAGAGAGAGAGAGAGAGAGAGA
>NW_017274727.1:0-1892 GCF_001594065.2 Cyphomyrmex costatus | reverse complement strand
TTAAATTTATATTAATTTATAATATATTAATAAATATACATATAAATCATTTTCTTCTTTCTTTATTTTCTATACAGACGATGAATATTCTTAACGTTGGGCTTCCTGAGTTAGGTAGTTGGTTACAAGTAAAGATATTCGATTGTGAAAACATGATGTCGTATAAAACATTAATCAACGACATTTGGTTCTCTCATCGAAGCAATTATCAGTAACGTATCATTTATAATAATCCATATTTATTTGTATGTATAGTGTTTCGTAATATATTAACAAATAACTAGAAAAAGTAATAATTTTATATGAAAAAATAAAATTAGTAAAAATATAGAATTTTTTATATAAAACTTAACTTCAATATTGAAAATTTATTTACGTGGATTTGATTGTGTTTACATTTAAATTTTATTATAGATTATTTCTGCTCATATTTGTCATTAGTATGGTTTTTATATCTTATTATCTCATTTTTATTATTTTATCAAAACACATCTTATTCTCGATTTTACTGAAAATTATAGAACATGGCCAAGTATGAAACTTGTCTTAATCGGATTGCATTTTTTGGATTACTTCACTTTTGTGCCGCCAAAAGGTAGCTGTGGATTAGCTACTTATATTGAAGCACTCAAATCCGGACCGTCACAGGTACGATACAGATATTTGTATGAAATTATACATAAAAAATCAAAGAAAGAATTTTGTTCTTATGTCCACGGATGCAAAAAGAGAGAAACTGCCGTCAAGTACATTTCGTATGCTTGTATTATATACTATAATATTTATTACGTTCGTTATATTCGTTATGATTTTTTTTATTAGACAAAATTGGAATACCTGAAAAGTGAAAATCATCACATTTTATCTTTAACGCACTACGACCTGCAGTCCTCGCAGGTTCTTCATCAATGGAATCTAGCTGGATTATACGAAGCCACAAGTTGGTTATCGGATGTGATCAAATTTAAAGCAACCAAGATTGTACCTAATGAACATGTATTTAAGGTAAATAGAACAATTCTATATGAAATTTACATACGGAAACAAAATTGATCGAATTAACCTGAATCTGGCTACAATAACTTGATTATTTGGTGAAAAATGAACGAAATTTTCATTAATGCGACAAACAAATTTAATTACTTATACATTCTATTTGATATAACCAGACAAATTTGGTGGCACGCATTCTAGTTAAGGCAACCAGATAACATATGATTATGTACGCTTGGAACAAGTCAACCAAATTATTAGTTGTAATATCATGATATATATTATTAACATAGATTTTTTATTCGACGAAACAATCTGGTTCGAAATGAGGAAAAAGTTTTTTCTAGGTAGATTATTGGTTTAATCTTACATTTTTTATTAGGTATAGTTAGACAAATAATACAGATAAATAAATTACAGCACTTTAATCTGATATCTTCTGATTCATTTTTGGTACATGAGAAACTTTTGCACAATTTACATCATTCAACTGATCGAAGATCATTCAACCGATAGTTGAGAAGATGTCAAAAGCTGGCTACCAAACGCAATCGTTAAGAAACAAAATGTCTAACCAAATTTGTCTGATTAAGATAATGAATATTTTAGATTATTCATATTTAACCAAATAGTCAGGTTGTTATATCCATGCTTCATATTAATCCAACCAATCTTTTTCGCTTGCAAGATCTAAACTATGTTGGTGTTGCATCTAAATGTTATACAAATACCAGATCTTTTAATTATTAAGTAGAAGTTTTGTTTAATTCTATCAATACTTTTTTAACCATATATGATATAAGCCAACTATGTTTTTTATCCCTTGTATTATAGTTACAATAACTAGATATTTGGATATTATTACTACATACACACTAACCAAATTCTAACTATTATCA
>NW_017274726.1:0-1890 GCF_001594065.2 Cyphomyrmex costatus | reverse complement strand
CCGTGAGCGGTGCCTTCTACTACTTTGGTAGAATCAACGGTCTCGAGGATGAGGAGATCGGTAGGACATAGAATAATAAAAATAGAATTTAAAAAAATGTCACTTGTTGCACGAAAAACATTATACGTGTTTCGAGAGGTTTCGTTTTTACCAAATACTTTTGAATAAACGTCTTTTAATTAAACGTAACATCAGATTTTGTTTTAAATTATTCGTATATACATAATGTAGTACTTGTATATGTTGTATATGCCAAATATTTTAAAGCGTGAGTTAATATGAACGACTACAACTTTTCTATATTATTTCCAAGATACAAGACTGATATTTTTCTCGGAGTTGCTTCAACTGCCTCCATATAATCATCTGGTGAAGAACATGAGTGGAGGGGAGCAAAGAAGGGTTTCTCTTGCCGCCGCGTTGATCCACAATCCCGAACTTTTAATCCTCGACGAACCCACTGTGGGCTTGGATTCAATTTTGAGAGAGAAGCAAGTAGATTATGCTTTTCTTTTAGATAGAATAAAGAATAATAATACGAAAATGTTTTTAAGTATTTTTTATGCGTAGAATTTGGTCCTATATGATCCAGATTACTCAGGAGGAAAATATTACAGTGCTGATTACGACACACTACATTGAAGAAACTAAATATGCTAATAAAGTACGTCTTGCTTCCATTAAAATAACTGTAACAATATTAATGAAATAAAATTACTAGGAGATACCTTTTAAACTTTTAAACATTATTTCATGTAAAAAATATTTTTTATCGATTATGCAAATTTGATGTTTTTCATCTTTATTTTGTAACATAGATTGGTTTGATGAGATGTGGTAAATTGATAGCGGAATCAAAGCCGCAGAAACTGCTGGAGCGATTTCAATGTTCGTTCTTAGAAGAAGCCTACCTGAAGTTATGCAATATCCAAAATAATACAGTCACTTTAAATGAAGCTCAGGAATCTGAAGTAGAAGACACCTGCAATGTCTTGTACCAGGATCAAAATCAACGTGAATTAATAGAAGTATATATGTAGAAATAATCTATGCCCTAATCATTGTTACAAAAGCTGTATAACTAATATTGTTTTTAATATAAATAAATTGAATCTTTAAGGCCATCTCAAAGTTCCAAGCGGTTTCGGAACGTCAAGTTTCGCGACTGAAAAGGTTCAAAGCTCTGTTGACGAAGAATGGCACGCAATTTTTGCGTCATTATGAGTAAATACATATATTTATATTTAATTCTCCTAGGTGACGTATGTATATTTATATAAGACATAAAATATAGAGAATATAAAGTATACAAGGTATATTTACCGAGAAAATAAAGAATTTTTACTATTTTAATTTTAAAGTTTGGTATTTGTTGTATTACTTTAAAAAAATTTAATTCTTTCACTTTTAGCATATGTCGTTATAGTAGTAAATAATAGATGAGACCCATTCTTTCAGAGGACTATTTTTTGCAGTAGTATTTCCGATATTTCAATTGTGCGCATTTATATTAGCAACTGATGGTAGTCTGAAGGATTTGAAGATTGGCGTCGTCAACGACGAAGTCGATAACTGTAGTTTTGTCGGTAACTTTGGCAATGTTTGGAAGGATGAAATCACTTGTCATTTTGGCAATCTTAGTTGCAGATTTCTGCATGACTTTAGCAACTCTATCGCTATACAGGTACAGCAATATAAAAATTGATAATTTGTAATGGGCATGCACATAATTAAAATAATTTCATGTTTCCATAAGAGACGGCTTTTTTGCTTACAAATTGATTGTTTACTTTACAGTAACATTTCCACTTCCAAACTTAGTAACTCGAAAGGTATATAATAAAAATATATTTTATTCTAGCGTTTTAGGACGCTCTCAAGTTAAGATAC
>NW_017274725.1:0-1886 GCF_001594065.2 Cyphomyrmex costatus | reverse complement strand
TTTCCAATCGTTATTCGGAATGTTTTCTTGAGTGTCTCTAGTAAAGTGTTCAAAACGCTTTCTGATTTTGCCGCTACAAGACCGTCGTCGACGAATAACGCAAGAAGTACGATTTCGCCCTCAAACACTCCCCGGAAGATACATTTTTCAGAAGCACTTGACTTTAAACCGAACTTGTCGAGAAAATTAACAAAAGTTTCGTTCCAACAGCGCGGCGCCTGTTTCAAGCCGTATAATGACTTGTTCAAACGACACAATTTTTCACCCTCGTCACGGCTGACCTTGAGTCCTTCTGGGAGGTCCATCATTACTTCCTCTTCTAGTTCTCCGTACAGGAAGGCAGTCTTCACATCAAATTGGACAAGGTTGAGATCCTCGTGAGCAACGATTGCCAGGAAAAAACGAAGTGAATCGTATCGAATCACTGGTGCAAACGTTTCGGAGTAATCCAGTCCGGGTTTCTGTTTAAAGCCTTTCGCGCACAGTCGCGCTTTATAACGACTGATCTTGCCATCTCCATCCAACTGGATTTTAAACACCCACTTCGAATCGATAGACCTCTGTTTGTCTTCCTTTGGTACAACAGTCCATGTCTTGTTGACTTCGTGTGCATAGAGTTCTTCTGCGATAGCATTTTTCCAGTGTTTTGAGTCTGGGCCTGATATCGCCTCTTCGTAGGTTTTTGGATCATCGTACTGAACAAAATTTAACTGAAGTCGATCGGGTTTCTGCAGTGTTTTTCGGTCGCGAAGCACTCTTTCAGAGGTTTGTGGCTCGATTTCTGTCACTGGTACGTTCCTTGGTTCCATTTCTTCCTGCAGTGGTTCGACTTTTTGCTGTACAGGCTCGTCTTGTGGCTCAGCTTGATCAATTTGGGCTTCTTGCTGATCTCGGTTGAAGAACAATGTATAATCATCCTCTGTTTCCTCGTTCACTGGATGAACGTCTTGAGACATCTCGTTAAAGACTACATCTCTGGAGATACACACGGACTTCTTTATTGGGTCGTACAGCCGATAATTCGTTGATTCATCTTGATACCCGACAAGAAACATCCTCTTGGCTCTAGGGTCCAGTTTTGTACACAGCTGCTTGGGCACATGCACATATGCCGCTGATCCGAATATTTTGAGATGCCTTACACTCGGCTTTATTCCGGTCCAGAGCTCACACGGAGTCGTTTCGGGATTTTGAGTTGAAGTTGACCTATTCAGAACATACACCGCCGTGTTGACTGCCTCTGCCCAGAGAAATTTCGGTAACGATTTGGCCTCAAGCATCGTGCGTGCACTTTCCACGATTGTACGGTTGTCACGTTCAACTTTCCCGTTCTGTTGGGGAGTGTACGGCGCTGACTTTTCATGTTTTATTCCGTGCTCAGCCAGAAACTTCTGCATCTCCTGATTCAGGTACTCTTTGCCATTGTCAGTCTTCAGCGTTTTGATTTTTCGTCCATGAGTCGTATGAACCATCTTGGCATAATCCTTGAATCTGCTTACCACATCAGACTTGTGTCTGATAAAATGGACTGTTCTGAATCCAGTCGCATCATCCTTGAAGGATACAAAGAATTTTGTGCCTCCTAGAGACTCAACAGAAAATGGCCCACATACGTCTGAATGTATAAATTCACCAGGTTGGTTAACACGTGATGTTTGTTTTTCACTAAACTTTAGCCGATGTGATTTTCCAGACTGACAGGGTTCACAGAAGAAATCTTTCGACTTTGACACCTGAATTCCGTCCACGGAATTTTTCTCTATCATTTCCCGAAGCCTCTTGGTGTTTACATGACCGAGCCTTTCGTGCCAGGTTTGAAGACCAGCAGTTGTCCAATTTACTTCAGTTTCCGAATCCGTGATCTTGGTTTCAAAAAACATTCTATA
>NW_017274724.1:0-1884 GCF_001594065.2 Cyphomyrmex costatus | reverse complement strand
CACTTGCACTCCTTACCTCTCCTTGTTCTCTACTTTCCACTCTTACATCCTGCTCCTCTTCTAATCTATGTTCAAATCTCTCCAGTCTCTTTTCCGTTTCCTCGATTTTATTTCCCCATTCCACCACTTTTCCTTCCCATACCTTTAGCCTACTCATTATCTCCTCCCTTAATTCCTTTATTCCTTTTTTCCACTCTTCCTTTACCTTTACAATTTCCTCTCTTATTTCTAGCCTTAAACTTTCTCTTACCTCGTCAATATCCTTACTTCCCCCATTTCCTTTATCCTCTATCATCTTGAAAGTAACTCTTTTTCCTTCCTCTTTTCCTTCAATCGTAAGCTTACGCTGTCTCGTGTCTTGCTTCGACGGCCGCCCTACCTTACCTGTCGAACTTAACGTTCCCGCGCTATTCACTTCCCTAGACATAACCTCCACGGACCTTGCAACCGCCATTAAAATTGGTCAATGGTGTTTGCGACTCATCAATAACGAAACATCGTATTTTAATGGATTTGATTCCTCAGCAGCGGAGGACTGAGCAGCCCATGGAAGAGGAAAATCTGGAGGAGGAGGAGATCCGGCCCAAAAGAAGCTACAAGAGGCTAACTCCACTCGATGAGGATGACGAGGAGGAACCGGCCGACGACGCCCCAAAAAGCCCTCCTAAGCAAATCGAGCCATTCCGTTAGATAGCCCTCCAAAAGGATAATTAGAGCCTTCCTCAATATTTAGGATTAAGTTTGATATATATTAAAGTCATTTTATCCTTTAGAATTAAGAGTGCGATAAATTAAGATATACTTTGATAATTTAACAACGTTGATAACGTTAAATTTTATATTCTTATAATTGATTTAAGATTTTGATATAACGACAATAATATTTTAAAGGTTCCATATACGTGTATGATACGTAAAGTATAATTATTCAATTAGATTTTATATGATTCAGCTAAGACTGATATATGTATAAGGCATTAACAATTAAGATTTATACTTGTCATGTTACAGTTTATATTATATTATGATAGCTCGTAGAGATGGATAAAGATTATATATTTTATATTTGACATATGGTATGTGCATAAGACACATTATCATACCTATGAAATTAAAAATAACTCGAGGATAATTTACACGACGAGTTTGATAATTTTGCCATGCGTAAAAACGTGAGAGTTATACGTATACTAAAGGACGTTTACGTGCGACCTATAGTTTAAGAGATAGAGCTAAAGTTCTCTTTTGAACAATTACCGTGATACGGATGATAGGTTCGCTTGATAGTTCAATGGATACTCTATATCCTTAGTAAGTTTCGTTCTAATTGTAGCTAGAGTATAAAAGATAAAATAGAAATATGAAACTTCGGATGATTCGAAAGAATCAGGATCACTGGAGGTGACGTAGTTTATGATGCTCGTCACAACGAATTAATAATATTTTTTTTTAGTTTTTTATGATTGTATTTGATTCTAGAGCGTATTTCATGTATAAATTAGCAATAAGTTATTTTTCGTGAAAAATTGGGTTAAAAGCCGTTAAAACCCCTAAAAACCGCGATTTTGTCGCCGCGTGTTGGTTTTCCCGGCGTGTTGTTTCGGCCGCGTGTTGCTTTACCGTCGTATCTTACGAGAATTCAGCGCCGCATGTTGCTTTCGCGACGTGTTGCTTTACCGTCGTGTCCTACGAGAATTTAGCGTCGCGTGTTGCTTTCGCGACGTATTGTTTTACCGTCGTGTCCTACGAGAATTTAGCGCCGCGTGTTGCTTTGCCGTCGTGTCCTACGATCGTCGAGCCCCGTCGTGTCCTACGAAACATCGTCATGTCCTACGGAAAGGCCGTCGAGTGCTACGATCGATCGATAATCCGATAGAGACCGTC
>NW_017274723.1:0-1884 GCF_001594065.2 Cyphomyrmex costatus | reverse complement strand
AAGATATTTACTTACTGCAAATCATCTTTAGTTGCTACCTTCTCAGATAAGTCCAATAAAGTTCTAAAAATACCAAATTTTAAATTTACTACTCAGAAAATAAAAATTTTAAGAGACGTGACATTACTCTGCAAAGTCCGACAGTTTGGAAAATTAAGCTTTTACTGATGAGTATTATATTGAGTAACTATCATACAAACAAATTATTAATTTTCATTATTTACTGTTAATTTCATTAACTTTCATATTCTAAACGTTACTTTTAAAATTAGAAAATCTATAACAATTTTAAATTTGATAAAAACATCGAAATTCAATTTTGAAATTCGCAATATCTGACAATAATGATGTCCTAGTTTACACCGAACACTTTGGCACAAATACTAACAAATGTTTACAGAGTTATATGTGTGTGAAGATGCGTTGTACTATTTTATTCGATCGTCTGTTTGATATATATAGCATCAGACCATATATACGCCATTGTTTACATCATCGAACTAACTTAATTTATTTCAAATATAGTTCTTAGTATCAAACGACTGGTATAATTTATATTAGGTCATAAAGGGCATTCTGATGTCAAGCATTCAATGTTAGCAGATAAACGCCTTATAGCTGATACTTTGCGATGTTCTGATAATATTCTGATACCATTTGATGCTTGGATTATATAGCCTTGGCCAAAATTATAAGGCACTTATATTTTTTGTTTAACTGAATTTTTTTATCTATATTATTTCCTATTGACTGACATACATAAATTTAAAGGATTCTTGATACAACCCATACAGCATCAAAGCTCTCCAGTAACATTTTGCAACGTCCATGCAATATTACAATGTTTCAATACAATGTTTCTGCGCGCAATCTATCCGTGTTGTATGAGAGATAATTCACATTTCATTTTATGCTTAAGTCCTTCCAGTTAAAAATATTAGAAAAATATATAAGGTATGTCTTTGGCCAAGGTTGTATATGAAAGCATTCTGATATTATATAAAATGAATTGCAATTGGACAAGATACGGATTCGACTTACTTATTGTACTCCTCTCTTGTGATGAGATTGTCGATCTTCTCTCGCAATACTCTGAAACACATTTTAAATGATGACTTATTCTTAAGACATTATTAACAAGCATAATCTTTTCTAACACGTACAGCATTTCATCTTCTCGCGTGGTATGGGTAGGATTATGCCCATATTGAGGAACGTCTCCTAGCATTGATTGACGAGTGTTTTCAGGTATTTCCCGCAGACCCGTATATTGGTCTCCAAAATCACCGATTAGTCGCAGCGGAGCAAGACATAGTGGGGTACGGTGCTGACGGTGCTGAGTACTGACGCTGCTCATTTCCGTAAAGCATTGTGTTATCATAGTGTGACCGAGTGGAATTATTAAAAGATTGATAACAATTTGATTTGGAGACATTAACATTACAGCTTCTGGATATGTATGGGTCTACAGAATCTGTTAAGCGCGTCGGCGGTAGTAGCGGCGTATATGTTTTTTCCGTGGTGTTTTCGGGCGCGACGGGACCCGTATCATCCGCTACGACCGGTTCCAGTGGCGTCAATCTGAATACTTGATTAGCATTGAGATGATTCGGATTGGCATTTTCGTCACTTAAGTTTCTTCGTAAGTCATTGATATCTTCATCAATATCTTTCTCGTTTTCCTTGTTGCTAGTAGTAATCTTTTTCCCAGTCTCCGGTTCAGATGATGTAATGTACTTTCTAGGTTTTTTGATAATACGCGATGGATGACCTTTTCTGCAATTTGAATTACTACTATAATTAAATAGTTTTTGAAATATCTGACAGTTTAGAAACTTTTTGGCAACAATAAATATATACATATAAATATAAACTCTTGATTCA
>NW_017274722.1:0-1879 GCF_001594065.2 Cyphomyrmex costatus | reverse complement strand
CATTGTAGAATTAGCCTTTAGGACATATGGAAGTTCTCTAAATGTTTTCTCTCTAAATCTGAATCAGTGCAAAATCCACTAAAATGGCATAATCAGTCATTTTCCATTGATTCAGATTTAGAGAGTTTACTTCTCTTGAAATTGTGTGCTGTAAGGGTTGCAAAAAAACACTCTTGCGCTCTTTTCGTTACCGATCCCAAACAAATGCCGTATTAAAGAATGTATCGCCGTAAAATCAAACATTTGTTTTTGTTAATTTTTCATCGCGTGTATTCGCGGTAAAAAGCTTGCCTATTGATACTGTAACCAGTGGTGCCAGTCGAGCCGGGTTCCCCTTCCAGTACCTTCCATAAACTGGCAGTGCACTATTTTTAAATTGAATCTTTAATCTATATTTTAAAAAATTTAGATTTAAGATTAAAAAATTAAGATTTAAGTATTAAATATTTCCTGTGTACACTACCTGATTTGTGGACAGCACTGGAGGGAGAACCTGGCCCGATTGGCAGCACTGACTGTAGCCCGCTTCTCTCGAGATCATCCCCAACAATTTCCCACCATTCAATACTGCACTTATGGTATATTATTTATCTGAAAACTGGAAGCTTGACTTGCGCGCGCGGACAACAGCAGCAGCGAGATATACCTTTCGATGATCGCTAAGTGTAATCTACCTTGATCTTGCTAAAAAATTTCCATCTTCAACTGTATAAATTAGACAGCAAAGATTTAGTCCGAGTAATTCTAAATTTAGTTAGCGCTTTTTTATCCTTTAAAATCTTTTAAAATTAGTTTTAAAAATGTCAAAAATAACAAAATTGAGAATAACAAAAAGAGAGGTTCTTGCAAAAATTTCAACTGATTCTCAAAGATACTTAGGTGTAAATTGCATACTTGGCAAGCTAAAAATTGATTCAAAAGATGTGAGATCAGAAGATCTAAATCAATTGAAACTATTTGTATCCTCTCTGAGAACCAAACGCAATATCCGATTTAATGCAGCAAGTAGAAAGATGGATAAATTCGAGTTAAATAATTCCGAATGGCTAAATTCCGCATTTAATATACCAAATTTACGTCTTAAAAATGAAATAGAAGATTCCATTTTTGTATCGCGATCTGGCAGACCTTCTCTCAAATTTAACAAAAAATCGAATAGATCTCAACGACGAGAAGCTGCTATGCTAAGTGTTCAGAATAAAAACGATTCAAGTAAACTTTTAAGTGCTTCTTGTCACGCAACAAGAAAATCCGGAGAGAAAGATTTACATGCAGTTTTAAAAAATATTAGTGAAACTCCAAATCGTCCGAGTGAAGTCAGAAAATTGTTAGGTATACCAACACCTATAATTAAAAAAAGCGCATTTGAAGCTCTTACATTTATGTTGGATAATTCACTTAGCAAAGAAGTATATACAAATATGCGTTTAGAATGTAAATCATCTGGTGCAGACATACGGCCATCTTATAATGATGTTAGGTGTGCTAAAGCACAATGCAGCCCTCCTAAAGATGTGATTTTGATTACTGAAAATATAGCTGAAGTTCCATTACAATCACTTCTAAATCCATACTGTACAAAGAATTGTAGAATTACAAAAAGAAGTTATAATCGAAAGTATGTGCAGAAATAATTGTACAGAACTTCATGTTGAGTTATTCTGTTCCTGGGGATTTGACGATAGTACTGGCTTCCTCCTATAAATAGCAATATCAACACCAACATAACAATGATTTTGATTCAAACCTTTGAAAGCTAATCGCAAAAATTTAAACGTTTTTAAATTAAAACGATTACCTAACCACAAAATAAAAGACCCAATAAATTACAACCTTTGAAAATTAACCCCAAAAATTTGAACCTTTCTAAATTAAAATG
>NW_017274721.1:0-1876 GCF_001594065.2 Cyphomyrmex costatus | reverse complement strand
ACGATATGATTAGAAATTATCTACGGCTTCTTGGCCGCTTTAAATTGGCAATTAAAAAAATGAACATCCAAATATCTGATTTTGCGTCCATTTTTCATCCTAGATACTACGATGACGTTATAAAGGCTGTTAAAATATGTGCAAATTATAATTCAGAGTTACAGGTTTTTCAAACACCTTATAACGCAACTACCCTTGGAACAATGTTTAAAAAATGTGCTCGTATACAATCTGCTGAATGTATCAAGCGTGAGGATTTAGATGGAAAAAAGGCTGTTGATAATTTCATGGTACTATTCGATAATGATTATCCAGTGACAATTAATAAAAAAGTTACAGAAGATTGTGCAAATCGACGTCGGAAAAAGCAAATCGTCCTTCCATCAAAATCAGATATAAAAAAATTATATAACTATGCACACAAGTTATGTGAAGAAGCCATGAAAATTCTTCATAAAAAATTTGATCTTAAGGCATGGAAACAATTAACGCAAGGTACTCTTATTCTCGTTCAGATGTTTAATCGACGAAGAGCCGGTGAAATTGAGAGACTCTCCATTGAAAATTATCAAAATCAAGAAACGATTGACAATGTTCTTAATCCTGATATATTTGAAAATATATCAGAAGAATCTCAACAACAAGCCAAGCAATTTGTTCGAATAATTATGCGAGGAAAGTTAGGACGAACCGTTCCTGTATTGTTACATACATTTTTAATTTCATACATTGATGTTTTACTCAAATATCGTTCTGATGCTGAAGTAAACAAAAATAATAAATATGTTTTTGCTGTACCTCGAATATGTTCTCCGAAAAAAAGTTATATCAGAGCTTGTTCTGTAATGCGAAAATTTGCTATTGACTGTGGTGCATCATTGCCTAACACGTTACGAGGTACTATGCTCCGGAAGCATCTTGCTACTTACACTGCTTTGCAGAGAGTAGATGAAAATCAAGTTTCTGATTTAGCCAAATTTATGGGGCATCATGAACAAATCCATAAAGACGTATATCGAGTTCCTAATGGATTGATTGATATGACTGAAGTATCTCGTTTGTTGCAAGCTGCAATAGGCAATGAAGACAATAATAATGACAACAATGAAGAAAATTTCAACAATGAAAATGTAACAGAGGATACATCGAGCAATGACGATGATAGTTATGAGAGTAATAATATCAAAATTATTAATGATAAACCTCAACCACCGCGTAAGAAAAGATGTATTCGCACATTAAATTATGATGATGACAGTGATGACGAAATTTTAAATAACAGTACTTATCGCTCAAGATGTAAGTTTATTATTAGCATCTTTTATTCAGTCAATTTTTTTTATAAATTTATAGATGTGCTTACTTTTAACTAATAATGTATATTTTCACAGTTCCGTAAAAAATATTTCCTTTATATACAATAAATTATTCTAATTACAGCTTTATCGCAAAAATCAATAAAACGTATTAAATGGACTGAAATGGAGAAAGAAGTAATTAAGAAAAAATTTGGTGACATTTATAAGCTGCCGAAATTACCATCACTGAATGAATGTAGAACTTTGATCTATCAAAATAGATGCTTGAAGAAAAGAACTCCTGAGCAATTAAAATCCTGGATTGACAATCAGCGCAAGAGCAACTTTAGAAAACAGACACATACATAAAAATGCTCAAAATTAGTTTTAAAAAGTAAAAGCTGTTATATAAAAACGTAAACGTTTACAGTCGTCTATCCGTTTCTCAATTAAGAAAGGAAAAATTTAAAACACAATCTTTTATGTTACGTATAAATGATAAATGATATACACATAAACAGTGTTGGTGCAGTATCTAGTATAGTTTAAAAATAGATGACTATTTCCTAAGCACTATG
>NW_017274720.1:0-1875 GCF_001594065.2 Cyphomyrmex costatus | reverse complement strand
TTTTTATGTTGACTTTGCTGCGCGAGCTTGGAAAATTGTGTCTCCTTCCGTTCATCGATGGACGAAGCAACGTCGAGTGCGTCGTCCACGCAGTCCACGACAGCAAAATATGAAGAAAAGATAAAGCGACTTAAAGAACTTCACGTCAAAAGGGTGAGAGAAGTTTGCATTAGAATATAAATATAACCTATCCGAGACGTTTTATTGTGTAACTTTTTTTCTAGAGTAAGAAAGTGAAAAATGAAAATTTTTGTGTATGTATGAATGAACATATACATATGTACATATAAAATATATTCATTTTTCACATTTTTGCCATGAAACGATACCTTGAATTCTACTCACTTTGGCATTTTAAACTACTTATTTCTTCCTTTTATTTTACATGAATAGTATTGTATTTTAAGTAATTAAGTGTACTTGTTATTGAAATTTATTAGCGCAATTTGTCTATAGCATATACATTGATTTAACAGAATGAGGCCAGAATGCAGAACCACAAGGAAGTCGTAGAGGAGGATAAGAGGAACAAGCTGCCCACCAATTGGGAATCCCGCAAGAGACAGGCCGAATGGATAATGCAGGACGAAGCTGCCAGGAAAGAGGCAGAAGTTAAGGTGTCACAATTGATCATATTTTCCATCTTTGACAAATTGTATAAAATTATTTATCCATTTAACTTATTTTTCAGGGTGAAGACTACGAACGGAAAAAATTGTTGAATATTGATGCCACTGAAGCAGAAAGAATAGCTAGGAAGAAGAAAAGCAAACAGAATCCTGACCCAGGATTTTCAGATTACGAACAAGCGGCGATACGTTCTTACAACAGACAAGTGAAAAACATTAAACCGAATATGGAAGCGTACGAAGACGTGAAAGAGAAATTAGGTCCTGCTTTTTATGGTGATCCAAATACGATATTACACGGTTTACACGAAGACAAAAAGGAAGCCATAGATAAAATGGTTACCAATTTGGAGAAGCAGTAAGTAACGATCCTTTAATGAAATCGCGTAATCTTTAATAAGACTCGAATTTGATACTTATCTTGTTTACCTTTTTACAGAATCGCTAAACGGGAGAGATACAGCAGACGTAGAATGCACAATGATGACGCGGACATCGATTATATCAACGAGCGTAACGCCAGATTCAATCAGAAACTGGAGAGATTCTATGGCGAGTATACTCGGGAAACGAAGTTAAATTTGGAGAGGGGTACGGCTATATAACGAGAAAACGTTGTTATAATTATCACAAATACTTGTATTTTATGTAGTATACGATGACTTTTTGTACAAATAAGAATCTGGAGAAAAAAATTTTACGGTATTTAATCAAATGTATCTTTTGTTACTCTTATTGACGATGCATCTATAATTATGCTGCAATGCACGAAATTTTAAGATGCGTAGAAATTGCTTCGAGAAAAGAGACATAAGTTGCAAAAAAAAGAACGGGAAAAATTATTTAACGCGTAATGTGTACTAACGATAAATAAAAAATTAAACTATTACATTAGTCACCATATGTGTTCTATTACAATCACTTAGAGTCCCTACAAGATTTATTTAAATTTTTTTTATACGTATGTACAGTTCTTTATAAACTTCTATTCACAGTTCGCATCATACCACCCAGCTGTGTACTATATCTAGAAAAGTAATACGTTGTGATTATTTTTGTAGACAGTGTAAGTAACTTATACATATTAATCTCGCGTTTCAATGAAAGCATCCATATAAAATATACTCACGTCGTGGCGAAAAATTATGGTGATGGGTTACTCGTATATGAATATCTTGCGTCTCCCCTGAAATTTTCAGACCGTAAACATCGTTACAAAATTAAGTAAAATAATATTATATATATA
>NW_017274719.1:0-1871 GCF_001594065.2 Cyphomyrmex costatus | reverse complement strand
CTGCGACCATTAAACGATCGAGTTCACAAACAAAAATATCCTTTTCCCCTTATGGAGGATTGTCTTGCGCGACTCGGAGACAAAAAAGTATTTACCCTTCTTGACCTTAAAGATGGATTTCATTTAATTAAAATTCATCCAGATTTTACTAAATATTTTTCTTTTGCCACACCAGATGGCCAATTTGAATATCTAAAATTACCATTTGGATTCTGTGAAGCACCAGCAGAATTCCAGAAAAGAATAAATTATATTTTACAACCTTTGATAAGAGTAGATAAAGTCTTAGTTTATATGGACGATATTCTTATACCGTCTGTTACGGTCGAAGATAACCTTGCAGTTTTAAAACAAGTTATGTTGCTCCTGAGAAAATACTCTTTAGAGTTAAACTTTAATAAATGCCTTTTCCTTAAAGAATCTTTGGAGTATCTTGGTTATATGATTTCTCCGTCGGGCATAACTTTAAGCGAGCGACACGTTCTAGCTGTTAAGAATTTCCCAACCCCAACTAACACTGTGCAATTACAAAGATTTTTGGGTTTGACTAATTTCTTCCGTAAATTTATTCAAAACTATGCAGTCAAAGCTAAGCCCTTACATAATTTGCTTAGAAAAAATGTTGATTTTGTTTTTGATAATAACTGTACAAAGGCTTTCAATCTTTTAAAAACTGAATTATCTGCATATCCAGTGTTACGCCTTTATCGGCCAAATTTGCCGACTGAATTACATACCGATGCCAGTTATTTAGCAATCGCAGCTATCCTTATGCAAAAACAAGAAACTGGTGGTTTAGCTCCAATAGCCTACTTCAGCCAAGCCACTAATAACGCCGAAAATCATTACCACTCATTTGAGTTAGAAATGTTAGCAGTAGTCAAGTCAGTCGAAAGATTCCATATTTACCTTTACGGTATAGAATTTAAAGTTGTTACAGATTGCAATGCTCTAGTGCACGCAATAAATAAAGCTAATATCAATCCGCGTATAGCTCGCTGGATTCTGCTCTTGCAGGAATATACTTTCAAAATCGAGCATAGAAGTGGACAAAAAATGTCACACGTAGATGCGTTAAGTCGCATTATAGCTTCAATAGCTAAATTACCTCTTGAAACAGAACTTCAATATAAGCAATTAGCCGATCCACAAATCCGTGTAATTGCGCAAAAACTCGAAGAGTCCGATCATGGAAAATACGAATTAATCGATGGACTAGTTTATCGTAGAAATAATGACCGTCCAAAATTTGTTGTTCCTGAGACTATGATTCCTAATTTATTACGAGTATATCATGACGACTCTGCTCACTGTGGTGAAGAAAAAACATACCAAGGCCTATCAAATCATTACTGGTTTCCGTCCATGCGGCGTAAAATTAAGATTTATATAGAGAATTGCCTTGTTTGCCTTACTGTAAATATTCCGCCTAACATACATGAAGGTGATATGCAAATAACTCCAAATGCGAGCATACCCTTTCAAATATTACACACAGATCATTTTGGTCCATTAACTGAATCCAAGGGTGGTCTAAAACATATTCTCATTGTCTTGGATTCTTTTACACGTTTTACCTGGCTAATCCCAGTTCATTCAACTGGTTCGCGTGAAGTGATTAATCACTTAACTCCATTATTTAATTGCTTTGGTAACCCAAATGAAGTTGTGTCGGACAGAGGAACCGCCTTCACATCACGTGAATTCGAAGTTTTCCTCCAAAATCGTAATATTCGCCATAGACG
Organism: Cyphomyrmex costatus; assembly: GCF_001594065.2. Classification (NCBI taxonomy): domain Eukaryota; kingdom Metazoa; phylum Arthropoda; class Insecta; order Hymenoptera; family Formicidae; genus Cyphomyrmex; species Cyphomyrmex costatus. Next base: position 126 of record NW_017274719.1, on the reverse strand, counting down.
CGTAGCGGTGGCCGCACCGTGGGCCAACGGTATTGCTGAACGTATAAATAGATTTCTCAAATCTTGTCTTAAAAAAATAATTCAAAATCCTATAGATTGGCCAGATGTTATTCCAACCATACAATA
>NW_017274718.1:0-1860 GCF_001594065.2 Cyphomyrmex costatus | reverse complement strand
GTTATTAAGGCAAAGTTGCTCAGAATCATGACCTTGACAACATATGTCAAGCTCAGGGTCATCAGAGCTGGGTCCCCTATAGTGCATAATTACCGCTTGTTTTACCTTTTCAACAAAATTATTAGCCTCTTATTTTAATTTATTTATATCTGTCAAAGTTTTCTGCGTTATAAATTTATTTATTTTTCCGGAAACAATGTGATGTTTTTGTTTGAAATTATGAATCCACTTTTTTGATGCTTTAAAAAAATCTGCTGATAATTGCAATTCATTTCTAGCATTTAAAGCCCATCTACGAATGTCTAAATCATGAATTGGTAAAGATTTTTGTAGGGCATCTTCAAATTGAGCAAATACATATTCCGAAATTTTTTTCAATATCTCGCGCGTATTCCCGCCTTTTAAAATTTCATTTTCCCATATATATAGCTGTTGCTTTGATGTAACACGTTTAAATCTAGCTTGAACAGTCGTAAACTTCAACTTATGTTTTTTCCCTGATTTCCAAAATTCCATAACATTTCGTTTATATTCATCGCATATTTCTGTACATTCGATAGACGGATTGAAAAGTAGATTTCGTATTATCTTGAACGTAATCGTCTTCGTCATTTTCCTTAATTGGAACTATTTCTGGAATAACACTGGCCTTTTCAAAATTCAAAGTAGTATAGGTTTCTATATACAGAGAATCTTAAATAGCATCTTTTATCAATTTCTCTAAATGAAAACTGAATTTTTTCTCATCTTCGCTAATAACAGATTGGACATCATATTGCGGTTGATCGAAGGCATAATTTAAGAACTTTAAAATATTCTTTGGATTTAGTGCCATCTTATTATTAATTGGAGAATAACAAATTCGAAGAATCGAATGCAAAATCTCGCACTGCCATAAGACGCTGTACGACGTTTAATTTCTTGTAAGTCAAATTTATTTGTTCTGCTTGTAATTATAAGCAGGCGTGCTTTACAAGCGGGCTAAAATTAGCATGAGGAGAGCATAGACGAGAACACAAATCATGCGCAAGTGTACATGATTATGGACTCATCGTATAGTGTGTCGGCTTAGAAAGGCATAGTTCGCACCAAGAAGACTAGAATCAGGAGAATCAACTCGGTGCCAATAGCGGTAGAGGGAATGAGGCAAAAAGTGACGGCGGATAACTTCCCCCACTCTTGCGCTTCATTAGTCCTCTCTGTCGCTGTCTATATATGTCTCTCTGTATATCTTGGTTATAACCAATGCGCGCATGCGCAAACTTTCACACAATGTGTAATGCCACTGCGCATTGTATGAATAACCGCGGACGTTTTTTGACTTACCCCCACCACGCTAGTTGACTGTCCTGGTTCTAGTCTTCTTGGTTCGCACATAGATATAGAAATATAGGGACAGAGTATAAAGATGCGGGGAAGCCACTGCGGGACGTTGCGACGAGGTAAAGTGTGCCTAAATCTGATTGGCCGTTACCGTACGTGTGGGCAAGTGTGTGATGGTGTGTGTACTTGTGTTGTGTGTATGTGTTGTTTAAGCACAGTCGCCCCCTGCATTTCGGCTTCACTCTCCTTGCCTATCTTACGAGTTTATGCTCGATCCCTATATTCCTATGTCCATGAGTTCGCATCACTGACGAGATTACCGCCTGATTCAACCTCTCGACTTATTATGTAATAATATAGCAGTCATAAGGTGCGCTTGGTGTGCAAAATCTTTGTGCATACAAGATTTTTTCATTGCATATCATTTCTGCAAAGAGTATGTAGCGTAGAAATGAAAAAATAAACATAGAGGTAGGAATAACACGTAATTATTGAAAAAATTAAGAAAAAATATAAAACCACAAAAACATGGAAAAA
>NW_017274717.1:0-1857 GCF_001594065.2 Cyphomyrmex costatus | reverse complement strand
CGCAATCGCAATGGGGTGCAATACGGCATCTCGCGACGCGGTAAGTGCGCAAGCTCGAGGGTTACGATCCCAGCATGATGCTCGATGATAGATAGAAGACCCCGAGGCAACGGGCACCCTAATACAATGGCAGCCCGTATAAGCGTTTCCTCAGTACCCTATGGGAATAGTAAATGGAGCGCCGTAGGCAACGAAACGGCCCTGGCTACATTCGATCTTTAGGCAGCGTTTTTCTATTCTCTTCCAACAAGATCATCGTAATATTAAACTCTATTCCGTCCCTACCCGCCTCTCCTATATACAAATGTCCCATACTTTGTCAGCATCTTACGTACAATTCGCTAGTTTGACATCCAATAATCATTCATCCATATAATCACAATCCATTTTGCATATCGACAGTCTCCATCGATAGTCTAAGTTCGTCGCGCTTGCCTTTGGAACATCAGTAAATTTATTCAACTCTAACTTATCCTCTAAAATTAAATCTGATAAAATTAAATCTGTTAAATTTGCGACTTTTGTTAGCCTTACAGCAAAATCAATCGATTGATGATTAATAAATGACGTATATGGATAATTCGCGATGTAATAGAAAGGACGGTTTTACTGACGCGTATTTAAAGCTGAATACAAATCTGAATAGAACTTGTTTGAATCATCAAAATAATTATATGTAGGGCACTTAAATTGGTTTCTATATGAATAAAAACATTTTGCAGCGTCAATATTTAAGCGTTCAATATATGTAGTTAATCTAATAGTCCGATAAAATTAGATTTGTATCCAGTCAAATTTTTCTTACTTAGATTATTTCTGCAAAACCGTTCATTTCAGTTATATTTTTATAAAGTACTTAACTAGTGGTTTTTGTTATTTAGTCGAGTTGTAAACATTTTTATTTCAAGAAAAAAGTAAGAAAAGACGTGGAAATAATTACTGGCATGTCAAGGAAGTTTCATACGATAGCTTGACAGTTCATCAGAGTACAATCTAGTTTCTATAGAGTTCTAGTATCTTGCTTCTAGCAAGATCTAACTTCTGACAACAGAATCTTCTAACATTTCCATATAAATAACGTTATCATATCTACATGTATTCCCATATCGGATAACGTTTAAAACCGTTTTATTTTGCAAGAATTCGTGTACATGCAACATACTCGATTAAAACGGAAATTTTGTCCTCGCAAAAACAGGAAAGCACATAGTGTGGAAAAGAATATCTATTTCGCAATCACGACTAATTTCTCAATGAGAACTAAATGCTATCTGGATTAGAGGTATATACATTTCCGCGGTAGCGGTGCATAATATGCCTGTGGGTCTTCCTCGGAGTGTCAAGCTGTCCGCGGCCGCGGGCGCGTGGTTATGTCGGGCGTGTTAAAACGTAACGGAGAATAGTATCAAACGTTAAAATGTCTGGGACAGACGGTAATAACGTGCGCCTCGGCGCCGCGGACCGCCAACACGCGAATGCGCAACGTAAACGAACAGCACAGTAGGATAAAACGGGACAGCGGCAGTGCGCGCTTAATGAAAGCCTGCCGTTATAGCCGGAAACTATACGCGGGATTACCGCGAGCCACGTATCTGCACGGAAAACAGAGCCTTGCGAGATTATCGGACGTATTAATATTGTGGAAGCAATTTCTACGTCGCTGCACCTCGGACAAAGACGCCGCCGTTAGCGGCGTTGTCGTTTGCACAGAGGGTAAGGGGATCAACCAACACGACCGGAAGACGGGGATACTGTCGCCGCGTTGATGGATAAATGGACGTAATGTGGCGCGTAACGCCGTGTGCGCTTCGCTATGTGTCACTATCTTCGGAAAAGAGTACTATTCATCACTGATTT
>NW_017274716.1:0-1855 GCF_001594065.2 Cyphomyrmex costatus | reverse complement strand
GTGGCATGTTTAATTCCAATATCGAGCCTCATCTTGTATTTCGCGCCGTGACGCAACGATAGACGGGGACGACAAAGTCATGTGCACGAAGCCACGTACTTCCGTGTTCGATTGTACCGTTGATATATGGCAGACAATTACAGACTGAAACTGTACGTGGATGCTTTTGATTGTCGCGAAAAAAGAGTCGCTCCGACGACAAACGAGATCCGATTTTTCGGATATTATCCAGATTTTTTCTATTCGTCTGGGAAGTTTCAGACATCATCTAGAATCTAGACGATCCTCGAATGTTCTTCTTTTTTTGTGTATATTTTTCTGTGCATGAAAAAAAAACGATCGAAAAGTTTAGTGCGACATTCGGTGATCTAATCCGTATTCTGCGTTAATGATTTGAAGAACTCAATCTTAATGAGAAAATCGCATTTAATTCCTATTTCTTATTTTAATTTGAAAATTTTATTTAAATCCCATTTCATAAGAAGAGAATGGATTACGTCGCTGCAGTGGTAGCAAATCTTTCAATTTTGAAACGATAGACTGGATGGAGAACTTGAGATATAGTTAATCTTGAAGTTAAGACATTTATTCGCAAACTTATTTTCTCTCAAGCTCTCAAAAGATGAAGGAATAAATCGCGGTGACATTAATTAAACTCTTCGACCTTAAAGGAAACCTTTTATACCATTCATACGTATAATACGTAAACTGTTTGATAAATCGATGACTTTTAAAAGGAGATTATGTTGAAAAATAAATCAAATTTTGGTAAAAAAAGAAAAGAGAGAGAGTTAAAAAAACGTTACTGATTCATTAAACTGCAGCCTCCTATGTATAAAATTATTTGCAAAAATTATGCAAAATTAGCTGTCGTCGCTCTAAACAGATTGCAAATATGAGTTGTTTTTTTAACGTGTGGTATCCTAAAGTCGGCTACTAATTGCAATACGCTTCGTTTCTTGACCCATAAAATTATAAAAATCAATTATTTCGCATAAATTAAAAAGTAAAATTATGCGTGACATTAACACGTGTTTCCAATGCGACAGCGAAACTCGTTGAAGTATCGATTACGTTAAAAACTCATTTGTCAAAGATTCAACGATGCATTTTATCTGGCCGAAGGTCGCGCTCAACAATTCACCAATTCTCTCGACTCCCGAGCGTGCCGCGATCAATTATTCAACCCACCTTCCCGAGGCGCGAATGGTATCGCCGAGATGTAAAGACGCAGCAATAATAACATCCGGAATTATTTCCGCCCAGATGTCGAAAAGTTGCGTCCAGCTGCGACGTTAAATATAACACGTATACCTGCGGGTGACCTGTTTCGATAAGATACGGCAGTTAACGAGTTGACCTCGTCGAGTTTAGCTGCTCCCGGAGAGTGACTTCAATCGTCATATACTATATCGACTTGACGAACGTCGATCGCGATATTTTTTATTACGACCGCGAATAGTACATTCGATTAATTGATTCGGCAGATTTGCTGAGAAACGTTTCAATCACGGATTGTAACGAGAAAAGAATTCAAAATCGCCGTCTTTTTACCTCGGTCGGAGAATGTTAAGACTTTTGTAGCCATAATCCGTGCGAGAAACTCAATTAAACGGATTCGAGCTTTAAGTTCGCCGAACAATTACGCTGTGCCGAGATTGCTTCACCGCATCGATCCCGAGGTATGAACGAGCCCCGCCGGGAGAGACGGTTTCACCTTTCTGACAGTCGTCTACACGGGGAGCATTGCTCGGATTCGCGAATCGTAACGAGATAAGAGATTCGATTGAACAACCCTCCTCCCCCCGAGGAAGGAAAGAATTAAAGCGTAAAGAAAAAGAATTAGTATCCGCGG
>NW_017274715.1:0-1852 GCF_001594065.2 Cyphomyrmex costatus | reverse complement strand
TGAAATTCCGTGAAGTATTTTTATTTTTAATGCCTGTTCTGGTTATTCTATCTTATTTGTAAGGTGTCTACGTAAAGCCTGGCAATATTTTGATATAAAAATAACAGAAAAATTGCACTGTCCCTAATATTTTGGCAACCCGCTGTATAGTGAATGAATCGAAGTTTTTGGTCGCGAATTAAAAATTCTGTTCATAACTTTATATATCGTGTAAGGTAAATGTACTAGTTATTGGAAAGTTAATGGACATGACCCAATTAGTGAACGAAACGGCAAAAATTTTAAATATTGAGCTTTTAATGATATATATAACGATTTTAAATAAATTCGTTGTGTATAAAAATTTAATAAGACAAATTTATTTAGAAACGTACATTATAAGTTTATTATTATATAATATTAAAAAATTTTTTAATTAAATAACAGATTTTATCTTTGTAAGTTTAAATTTACATAAAGATATTTAAACACTAAGGTCTGCTTTGACCGAGAAATAAAATATCTTTTATTTAATCGAATTTATTCTCTTATCGCTTTATTTCAAATTGTAATTGCAATTATTTAAAGATTTTATCACTTTATCCAGTAATTGAGTTCACTAACTAGTATATTTACTTTAATGAGAGAAGATATTTAAGGAATCAAATATCATACACGCGTATAATATTTATTAAAATACATACATGAACACATAAAACCACAAACACATACACAGCATAAGTATGAAATTATACATCAAATTCTATTTTAAAAACTTTATGTAAATTATAGAACGTCAAAAGTGAAGAATGGAGCTCAACGATATTAAATAGCAAGGGATCCATAAATTTAGTAAATTATCTTTCTCGAAACTGCGTTTAAATCTGTGCCTATTGCGCGATAGCGCGAATTTTAGAATTTTCACTGGGCGTATACGCGACTAAAAGTTAATAACACCGCAGCAAGTTTCTACCGCGAAATTACATCGCTGTAATGCAAACAGCGGTTATCTAACGAGAAGACTAGTTAAATATATGAAAACGCGTTGCGTTTTTAGCTAAAGAAGATACTTGTAAGCATGTTGATATTAATAAAAAAACGCGCGAGAGTTTATTGCTTCAGGAAGCACGATTGAATAGCGTGGTCGCAAATTTTTGTTCTCATTGGCAGAATATTCTCAGAATATTCAAAGGACGCGATACAAAAGAGCAAATATTTTATAGCTAGAACACAGTCTCAGTCTTTCTTTTGCTCGATTATGCATCATTGGATACCGCTTTGGTCTCTAAAGTCCACTTCAGATCTCGCAAAAAATTCAGGACAGAATTCTTATGACTTTACATGCCATGTGTAATATTTGCTTTAATATCGTTACGCTCCATCTTTTGCAAAGCTCACTTTTGACGTTCTATAACTCACATCATTTTTAAGATAAAATTCCATGTATAATCTCGTATGTGTATGTGCTACGTATTTTAATAAATATTGTATAAACATATACATGCAACTTTTTAAACAGTTTTGATTTCTAAAGTTTATTTTAGATTTCGCAAAAAATTCAGAATAGAAAAAAAAATTCTTTTTATGATTTTTCACATGCTATGTATTTTAATGTATAAATATTTTTATAAATATATAATTATAATACTTTCAAGTGTTTCGTATTATACGGTTTGTAAAATTATACATAAAATTTATCTCAATTTCCGACATGAGTAGATCATTTAGAACGAACTTTAATTGCGAATAAACGTTTCAACAATGTCTGCAATAAACGTTGGTAATTATTATCGATTTTCAAACGCACATATTTAATGAAGGCGATGAATTTCCGTGAAAACAGAACAAAACAGAAAGAAAAATGGAATTTTTT
>NW_017274714.1:0-1846 GCF_001594065.2 Cyphomyrmex costatus | reverse complement strand
TTAAGTTCTCATCGTTTTAAATTAATGAAACTAATAGCGTTTTCTCTTGGCTGCACTAGCCCCACCAGTGCAACACTCGGACCACTGATAGAAAAGAGATAGGATATCCTATAAAAGTACTAAAAATACAAAATTATTCATTTTTTCGTTTCTTTGAATTTATTACGGTTTAGTATCCTTCAGTTTTTATTGTTTCATTGTCTTAAAAGAACTAATTGATAATAATTTTCCTTATTACAGTCTCTATTTTACTCGTTGACGATATCAATTAGAACAAAAATATATTCTATAACCAAGATCAGAACCGAATAAAAAGATTCAAAAAAAATTTGCAGTAATCACATTTTTCCAATGAATAAAAAACGAAAAGGGTTTTCGTATTATTCTCAACGACATAAACGAAGACTAATTGCAGAAAATACAGCTATAGATGTAGATACTATATCTGAACCAATACCAAGTTGTTCTTACCATGTATCTTCCGCTGATGAAAATAGTCCAGAATTGATATCTCAAAACCAAAACGATAGTACTAGTATGATTTTGAAACCAAGTATTGATGATAATGATGACAATTTATGCAATAATGTCGAATCTGATAGCATCAATAATATAGATACAACGAACAAATTCAATGACTTAGAATTAGTTTATGGAGTTGAGGATTTACAATCAGAAAATGAGATTGAAGAGTTTGAGTCAGAAAGTGAGATTGAAGAGTTTGAGTCAGAAAGTGAATCCGTAGATGAAATTGAAAATTTAAAAGAAAATTATGATGAATTTAAAAACGATTTGTGTCATTGGTATGTAAATAACCATATATCACACAAAGCTCTAACTAATTTGTTAGTTATATTACGGAAAAATACAGGTTTACCATTTCCCAAAGATTCGCGAACTTTGCTGAAAACTCCCAAAAATATCGTATGCATTCCTACGGAAATGCAGTATTATCATTTTGGTTTTGAGACAGCTCTTAAGCAAATGCTGCAAAAACATGTACAACAAGTTGGTCCGACTAATATTCTTACAGTTTTTATAAATATTGATGGTCTACCAATTGCGAAGTCTGGTAGTGCTTCTTTGTGGCCTATATTATGTCTTGATTCTGTTACGAAATCGGTATATATTGTTGGGGCATATTATGGCGAAGCAAAACCTGCAAATAATAATGTTTTCTTGCAACAATTTGTTGATGAAGCAACTTTTTTAATAAATAATTCATTAATTCATGACGAACAAAGAATTGAAATTAAGGTGCATGGTTTAATATGTGATGCTCCAGCTAAGTCATATGTTTTAAATGTTAAAAATCACAATGGCTACAATAGTTGTACGAAATGCACTATTAAAGGGAAGTACATTAATGGACGAATATGTTTTCCCTCAATAAATACCGATTTTATCTTAAGAACTGACGAAGATTTTATAAATTATAAATATAACGATTATCAGGTAGGAGAAACAATATTAAATAATATTCCTAATTTTAAACCCGTAACAGACGTACCGCTGGATTATATGCATGTAGTGTGTTTAGGAGTTGTCAAAAAACTAATTTTACTTTGGCATGTTGGACCAACTTCGGTGAGGCTTTCTTATCAAATGAAGCAAACAATATCAGAAGCGTTAGTTAATTTACGAAACACAGTGCCTTCTGAGTATCAGCGAAAACCGAGATCTTTAAAAGATTTTAGATTGTGGAAAGCAACTGAATTTCGGCAGTTCTTCCTATATACTGGTCCGGTCGTATTAAAAAATATTTTAAGAAAAGACGTTTATTTAAATTTTTTAAGTTTACACGTTGCAATGACTATTCTTGTAAGTCCAGTTCTTTCAAAACATA
>NW_017274713.1:0-1846 GCF_001594065.2 Cyphomyrmex costatus | reverse complement strand
TCTATTAGCCTGTCTATTCTTGTTATTTGAACCTCTCGAGAGTCTTCTTTAATTGATTTGTTGTAATTGAAAGCCTTTTTGTATAATTTTTTTTACGGTATGCTTTATTTTGTTTTTCTTCCTTGCTACGTGCTTGCCATTTCTTGATATCGAGATTGTAAAACAGATGCAATAGGCATTCAAATAAATGTATCCAGAGATGTAATATCGATATTCCAAACCGTAAATTTGCATTAACAGTCTTCTGTAAGACTAAGTCGATCTTATTAAAATCTTGTGACGTAGCTCCACATAAATGGCAACGTTGTGTAGACGTTGAGATGATGCCGCATTACATACTTTACCATCTATCATTGAGTTAAATAACATCGGTAAATAACATCTTGTACTCCACTGATATTTCTGATTCATTTATTATTGTGTTGAAACGAACAAGTGATTCAATCTACTCTTCAATATATTTTATTTTAGAGACAGTGGAACCAGTAGTTTCATATAGAAATTGCATTCGTATTGGCCTACAAAACCGGGGAGATGATGGTCTCGGATTCTTCCATAAAATAAGTTGATCGTTGAATTCACGTTCACTTGAAGCAATTTGCAGAGGTATAAGTGATGTGAAAAATATGCTTGCATCTGACGTGCTTTTATTGTGAAATGTTTGCTTATATTGGCTTTGTCCGGAACTTCCGTCTAACCCCCACTTACAAATCAAGCATAGTTTTTTCAGATTATTTTGTGTCAAACTTTTAACGACATCAATTTGTACAGAATACGTTCAGTTGTGTGGTGCAATAAATCTTGTAACCTGACTTCTGCAATATTTTCCGTGATATTGATGGCTGATTGCGGTGGATAACAACGCAGTTTTGCTTCTACAACTTTATTATAAGGTGGATACAATATGCACTTGTTTTCCTTCATTGATTCCCTGATTATATTGTATTTATATTTACTTAGTTTGGCTTCTACCATTATTGAAAGCGCAGTGTCTTCGGACAACTGAATTTCAGTTTCTGATTCGAAAGCATTCTTATATTTGGAAGCTCTTGCTGGACTTTTTGTTGTTACTTCTTTCACAATTTTGGCAGCATCTAATGCTCCTGAAGAGCGTAGACTCATCTGAATAGCATAACTTAACTCTGATGTGTTACAATTTGCACGCAATTCTTCGGTCTTTCGTCGTTTACTCCGTTCGCTGGACAACATAAACTCCGTCGATGGTCGACCGCCTTTATTTGGTGTCTGTGTCTCCGAGCTGGCTGTAAGGATCGGAAAATGAACTAACGTATTCAACCATTTCTCATATTGTGAGTTCCTTGATGATTCTTGCTATTTTTGTCTCATTTTATGAAAAAGTTTCTGTAACTTTAACTTTTCGCCTTCACGCACTTTCACAAGCAATTGACTCTTTTCGGACAACTTTTCTTCTAAATGTTGGATTTGATCATTTGGTTTTTTCTTCAACCAATCTCGCATGATTAAAAATATGTCCTTTCTGGTCCATACCCGATCATTATCAATAGATCCTGTAATAAAATTATATATGAAGACGATACGAATAAGATATATTAAAAATTTATTAATTTTAGCAAAAGAATGAAATTTATAGAATATGTAAATTTATTATTTTTGAATAAAATTTTAAAAATATTTTATAGCAAAATAATAACATTTATATAATAAAATAATATTTTTACATTTTTATATATAACAGAGTCTTCCCGGGTTAAATGGCAAAACTTGAAATACGTATTTAGGACCTCAAAACAAAGAAAAATTTCATGTCTGTTAAGCTAGCACCCCCCCACAAAAAATCAAAACGTCACCTATGTCAGAATTAAGT
>NW_017274712.1:0-1845 GCF_001594065.2 Cyphomyrmex costatus | reverse complement strand
TATCTAAAACATTATAATATTATGTAGTATATAAAACTTATTAACGTATTAAATCATGCAGACACTACTAAATTCGTTAGAATACATGAGTATATTAATATTAAAAACACAAAATTAAAGGTTAATACTCTTAAAAATAGATGCTGTTATTGTTATTTTTATTATTGTAATTTGTCAGATTTTTTCATTAAGGATAATTACTTGTAGATTAGGTTCTCAAAAAGTTTCGAAAGTGTTAACTTTCGTCCATGTACAAAATTGTACTTGGTATTTTTTTTTCCAATTGTGGAACATCTTGTATACTATTTGTAACAAAATATTATATAGGTACAATAAAATATTATGCTTATTATATACCCAGCCTTAAGAAGGTTGTAAAGGTATAAAACACACATAATATATGTTAATATTTACGCTTTTGACAAAATATATACATACGTACATATGAAAGTTGTGTTTATAATATTTTATTTTTATACAGCAACATATTTTTGTAGATTATTTATTTTACATGTTATTTTATTTGTTATTATTTACATTGTTATAAACAAAAATTTGTTTAAGGATAAAGATAAATTTTTTGTATATGTTCAAGTATTAAAAATGACTTATGCAAAGTTTCACATTGAGATAAACCATTTAGTTTATAACAAATTATTTTGTTTATTTTATTGAACAACTAATACCGACATCTCAATGTTACTTTGCACAAATATTCTTGAATTCATAAAATACTTAGATTTTAAAGAATTGATTTTTATCATTATATATATCTTTTATAAATTATAATACATTTTCATATATTTCTATTAGAGTACAAGTTAATAAAATATTATTTTTTATTGAAATAACTTTTAATCCAAATGGTAAACCGTCTACAATTTTTTTATATCACTTATTTAAATGTATTATAATTCATAATAATTTGTAATTTTTTAAAATAATTTTTAACATATTGCATTTACTTTACAACTTCCTTAAAATTAAATGCAGCAATAGTATAAGTTTATGCAATTTATGTATAATTATTTGTATCTACTTTCACGCAATTTTGAATTATTTACTCTATTGTCTTTGTTTTCTTTTTTTAGAAAACTCAACAAAACATAAGAACATAACAATTCATTTCAGAAACTTTACACAAACACATGATTATTTGTCTACTAAAAACAAAGCTATATTTAAAAGTAACATATTGTACCTTCTGGAAAAGATTCGTAACCTTGTAGCTCGAAACTGGTGTACGAAATATTTCCTCGTATATTGTTGGATGTACATTTTTTAAATGTCGATTCAGGCCGGTTGTATTTCCTCCAGTCATTTTGATTTTTTTTTCTCTGGATTTGCATAACTTACAAATACCGAATTTCTCTTTGGTATTTGTAGAAAATTCATAGTATTCCTTTGCTGTCTTGCACCTCTTTACAGGAATATGTTCGTCGCTGCCGCTAAGTTCTTCCCCTTCTGGTATATAATCTTCATCGCTGCTCATAATTAATGACGATAAACAAATCATACACAACTGAAGATTCCGTAACCTAACCTAATCTCTGTCACATCGGAATAAAAATACGAGGAATCACGCGAGAAGCTGCGAAAGACAATGTAGCAGAAATGACGATAAACAAATGAAAACTGGGCAGTCTGGCGAATTCAAACATCCCCACTCCCTTCCTAATGCGATATTCACGCCACGCAGCATTTGAGATCGCGAAACGAGACCGAGACGAGATCGAGACGAGACCGAGATGATATCAATTGAGATCGAGATCGAGACCGTACTTATTGAGACTTTTCCGAGACGAGATCGAGATCAATCCAAATCTCGTCTCGTCTCGGAAAAGT
>NW_017274711.1:0-1841 GCF_001594065.2 Cyphomyrmex costatus | reverse complement strand
TACTCTCATAAAATTTTATTTCTTTGTCTTCACCTCTTGCGTGTTTTCCTAGTGCAACTGATACTCTTCGTGATGTTACTAAGGTAAACCACTTGGACACAACTTCAATAAATGCCGCTGTTGTATTAAATTCTTTTTTCTTGTTCTCATCCGCGTAGAAATACATTGCGCTACTGACATCCCGATTCCACACATTTACCGCTTTACTAACTTTCATTTTGTTAAAAGTACTACACGTCAGGTCCCTTTTATTAATCTTGGGTATTAATTTAAAATGTAAGTTTTCTTGTATGTCAACTAATTCATGTAAATGTTGGACCTTAACAATTGGCTGCGATAAATTATGTGTTTGCATGAATTCTGTAGGCAACTCTATGACCTTGTTATTCAATAAACAAGCTTTTAAATTTTTTAGTAAATGTGGGGCATCGGCCATAAAAAATAATCGTCGACTGCTATCTATAGGATGAACAGTAGAGTTTATTATTGAATGTCTGTTACTCATAATACCTCCAAATGCTCTCCACATTCCTAAATTTACCGGACCCATATCACAGGTTATACTATGAACGTACAAACCAACGGCTTCTGCTTTTTCAATTATTATTTCTATGATGGGTTTCAAAATAGCACCATCTACACTATCAGGAGTAAAGTGATAAGCAACAGGTAGTTTCCATCGTCTGTAAATGCCTCCAAGCATGAAAACTAACGCATGAGTAGCGTTTGTAATTTTACCTATATTAATGTACAATTAAAAAACAATAAATATTATACAGGTTTCGGTAGATACATATACGTATATACCAATTACATTTCATAAGTCAAGTCAAAATGATATCTATCCTGATCTATAAAAATTATTAATATGGGACATATACACATATGCAAATCTTGCAAATAGAAAAGCGTTTTCGAAAATGCTATAAATCTAGTTCGGGTTAATCATTATAAATGGCTGTACAATTACCACTTCTATCGGGAAGAGTTGAGAGACCGATACGTGTCATTGTGCTTTGATCGCATTGTTCTCCTGCGGTAATACTCATCTCATCGAGAGTAAGCATGCAATCTCTTTCTTGATCTTCGGTGAAGTGTGATACTCGTTCTCTTAAAATGTCAAACATTTCGTCACCAACGCCAGGTTCAAAATCAATTCCTTCTAGTCTTCTTCTGAGGGTTCGTTCTGAAGGTAAAGGAATATTCTGTTTCAATATCTCGTTGTAGCCGCTACTGCCACAAGATAATTTCAATGTAAGGGCTTTTCGGATAGTATCATTAGACCATCTGTCAACTCGTCCACGTGGCCTACAGAGAGTCTCAATTTGATCGTCATTAAACACTTGTTCCAAGTTCTTGCTTTGTTTCAAATGACACATTTCTTTTATTAATTTCTCTTTTTCACATGTCAGCCGTCTAACACGTTTTAACAACATTCCCTTTGATTTCATAAGTTTATTAATTATCTTGCTCGCTCGAAGAAGCTTCAATTTTGCTGTTCTTGATTCTGACATAGCTTTCTGAATTTTTCTATCAGCTTCTTCCACGTCAACTTTTTCAACATCAACGTTTTCAACGTCAACTGTGTTTAATGGCATGGGTATAACTGCTTGTGAAATGGGTGTTGACATTATCGAGACTGAATTTTCTGTTTCTTCATTATGGATGTTTCTTGTCAATTCGGTAAATGATTCGGCAATATTAATAGTTGATTCTATTTCTTCTATATCCTTTGCTAACACATTGTCTGACATATCTTCATAATTTCTTTTGTCTTCTAAGTTGTTTACTGTTTCAGTGTTGATATCCATCTGTAATGGATATATAACACTATATTATTA
>NW_017274710.1:0-1840 GCF_001594065.2 Cyphomyrmex costatus | reverse complement strand
TCTCCCTAGCTATATTTTTGTTGATACTATTCAAATATATAATGACATTCGATAAATTTTTTCAGTGAAAAGATGACTGATCGTAGCGTATCGTTTCTTAGAGATACAAAAACACTTATTATTTATAGAGAAACAAAATGATTAAATTTATTAAGCAAGTGCTTGTATTAATAGTTAAGTATTATATTACTCAATATATTTTATTCTTCTGTCAGCATTTTCCTTTTATATTACAATAAAAATATTAACGGATTTTTCGGTAGTTTGATATTTTGAAACGTTCATTTGATATTTATCTCTTGATGAGAACCTTAATTCCGCATTTAATATGGAACGTACGTCATCATAAAATCACTACGTCAGTATATGAATAAAATGTACGATAATTCCACGTAAGATCCCGTCGCTCGTTATTTTACACGGCAAGTCAGTCTTCTGCATAAACGTAATAAGGAGGTGGAACGATGTTTACTAAATTCGAATTGAAATACGGCGCACGATCGCGGTATTCTCAAAGGGACCTTCCATCTGGTAGGAAATACGACTTCCTTGTTCTTTCGTCTTGTATTTTTTTCGCTTTCACAAAGCGCCGCGCTTGGAGACTGTTGATGTGCAACTGGAAGAAAGAGAAGGGATCACGTCGCTCGAGAGGAGAAGCTCTCGCGAACAGAGTGGCGCGCGAGCTTTGCGGCGGCAATTTCTCGTGCAAAAGTCGTAAATCTCGAAATTTTCCATACGTCAAGCGGGTGTTTGTATGGCGACGCCGTTTAAATGCCGGGTTTATAGAATCGGTAAATCAAGTTTGGCAAATCAACTGCCGATCTCTATCGATGACGCGGACTTTAGATGGAACTACGGCTGCAAAACAGTCAATTTTATTTCGAGATATAAATTCTGAACCTTAACAAATTGAAACGCATATATCTTCGGCCTCTTTATCAACGCATTCGATAAGAATTATTTATGATGATTTATGTTGATTTATATAAATTTTTTGTCAATTTAAATTTATACGTTTAATTCATTTAGAATCAAAGTGATCAACCGTTCAAAATTAAGAAGGATAGTTTCAAATTTTAACTTCCCACGTACAAGTGGGAAGTTAACCCTATACTTTTTGAATTATAAATCAGACATTAATTTTTTAATGTAATTTTTATTGTGATCTCATGTGATGCTATACATTGTTATCAGTTATTTACAAATACCTATAATAATAAAATATTATTCGCGTGTTTCATTAACAATTATTAAAAAAGTTTATCTACTAAAATTTATAATTATGACAATTAATATCAATATTTTTCGTAGTCACTAGGAACTAACGGACCCTAAAAAAGTTTGTATCTCTAGAAAAGTCACACATTTTTATACTAAATAAAAACTCTTTTATATAATAACTTTACAATTCGTTATTTTAAAAAATGATCTTTATTCCTCAAAATAAATACCTTTTTTGAAACGCGGATTATTGCACTATTTTTTGTCTAAAAGTGTCATATCTGTAGAGTATAGCCATAAATTTTTATCAAAAAATATAACAAAAATATAAAAATATGATTTCTTTTAGTAATAAAGCTTATTTTTCAAGAATTTTTACCTTAGTGATCCTTTTAATATGTTAAAATTAAAATTTTTAAGAAAACACTGCATTCCCATGTTTTACAATGTTTAAATGTTTATTAATTTTTATGATTTTAAAGAAAAGCTGTAAATACGGCAATCTGCAACTAAAAGTGTTGGTCCATTTCTCCCTCTGTGCGCGATCGATATATGGGGCATTCCATGCTAAGTGGGCCACCCATTTTGCGAAGTTTCATGGATTTCGTTCATATTGCTT
>NW_017274709.1:0-1837 GCF_001594065.2 Cyphomyrmex costatus | reverse complement strand
ATTAATCAATAAGCCATTATCAGCAATATATATCGCTTATGATGGCTTGAAATTAGCCGAAACGTTCGAGAAATTCTTGACTAATTAATGTAAGATTTTTTGTTAATATAATTGTTTCATTAATACACACGATCAACTGTGGAAATTATTAGCTCTCATTTGCCTGACATATTTTCTTATAGTTGTTTTATAATCTTATAGAATGCTATTGAGGAATTATCTGCAGGAAATTCGACATTACTAAATGATGCTCCAACTCCTATTATTATTGCCGAACTGCCACAAGAGACAAATGGTATATTTCTTTCAGATTTTAAAAGTTATATGTATAAATAAAATTAAGTAAAAGCAAAAGAGTTACATAAAAAGTTATATAACTTTAGCTTTTACTTAACTTTATTTATATATATTATACTATAATTATAATTTATGTAACTTAATTTATGTAACTTTTAGAATTGTTGCGTATGTATTTTGATATTATAATAGATAATTCTTTGCCTTAACATTGATAATGAGTAGAGGTTGCAATGTCATCGCAAAATACTGTCTATTACATTAATTACTTACCCTTTATACAGTAGATACATATCGTTTATATCTTCAATTTTTTCTTTATATGTTTTAAATGGATTAAGAAAATAAATAATTTTTTAGCCGATTTAAATGAAAATGATATAGACACAATGATACAATATGAGTTTGAAAATTATAATGAAAATGTAATACAGAGTGAAAATGTAATACAAGATGAAAATGTAATACAAGATGAAAATGTAATACAAGATGCCTCATCTTTATGTATTCCATCAAGATTACAAGGTACTGTATGTTACATATTAATATTACAATATGTAAAAGTGAATTTTCATGAATTTTTTTTAATTCAAATAATTTACGAAAGAATATTATTAATCTTTTATTGTATTATTAGAAAACATAGGACAAAAAAGGAAACGAACAAGGAGTAAGTATACTTTACTATAATTCATAAAAAAAATTGTGTGTTTCTACTTTTAATATTAAATAAAGTAAGTTTTTGAATCATAGGTGTACGTACAGAACGTTTAGGTGTGCAATTAGCTGATGCACGAGAAGTATTCGAAGAAATAGCAGATAAACATGCTGACGCAATGAAGGTTGATATTTTACAAATTCAAGAATGACATATTTAAATTTCGTTTAATTAGAATAATTTTTTATCTTTAAAGGTATTGGCAGAAGCCATGAAATTACAAGCTGAATCTACTTCTAAACTTAGTAATGCTATAGATAGAATGGCTAATAATGAGGAACGCCAAACGAAACTGATTGAATTAATTTATCAATTAATATATGAAGGAAGTACATAATAATTTGTTGGACAATCATAAATTTTATATTACATATATATATAAAATATATACAGATGTTTTATTTTCAAGTTTTACTTTTAAATACAAAAAAATACATATTTTTATTTTATCTTACAATTGTCTTGTATATTTTTACTTTTTTATTCGTAATCCTATTCATTTTCGTTATTATCCCAAACACAATAATAATTAGGAAACCACTCCCGCATAATTTGTTTTTGTATCCGTTGTGCTATCGCTCTAGGTGCTCTGCGAGGCATTCCATCTTGTACTTCATCATCATTGTTTCTCTCATCAGGTACTATATGTTCATATTGTAAATCTTCTTCGATATCAAATGGCAATCGATAATGTAAACGCATGTTGTGCAGAATTGCGCATGCATTTACAATCTGTCCCGTTATTTCTGGAGCATACATAAATACACGTTGATATGACAAGCACCTCCATGTTCCTTTGAAAACTCCAAAAAATATCTCTAC
>NW_017274708.1:0-1823 GCF_001594065.2 Cyphomyrmex costatus | reverse complement strand
ACCACCTGTCAATAGAACAGATGATTGACAAAGTTTTATTGTATACTATTACACGGTTACATAGCATCGTTTCTGTGTAATTAATAAATATGTACATAAAGGTAATTACGATATTTTTAATGCAAATAAAAAAATTGTGTGACGTTCATTTTATTCCATCTCTTTCCTTTATTATTATTATTTTTTGTTTATACAGTGACAAAACCAATGTTAAATGTTATAGACTTATATACAACTATTACCTAGTATATATTTATTAACGTATTTATTTTGATATTAATAGTTACAATAACATTCGGTTAAAAATTTGCAAGAAATTGAAATTACAGTGATATAAAAAAGAGCAATGCTGCAATTAGAAGAATTAAACAATATACAACACAATGGAGATATTTTAGAATCAATTAATTGATACATACCCGTAAGCATAATATTTCGCATTATACACAAAACACGACTGAAATAATTTTTTTACTCAGCAACAAATAAAATAACAGTTTATTAAAATTGACTTATTAAAAAACCACAGTTATTAATATCGCATAAATGTTGTAAAAATTTTAAAATATTGTTTTATAGTATTTTATATTAAGTACTATGATACCGTTTAATATTTCAAGGCCCCTATTGTTACATAAAGTTTGAAAATTAGCAATAAGTAGTTCACCATTATATATTGAGCTATTTTTTAGTTTATCACATACTTACATGTTTTACGAATATAACTATCAATTAGCAATTGGTTCTATAAAAGAGAGTGCAACATTATTTTGCCAAACAGTAGAACGTCAAACTTCTGTTTACGTTGGATTAAACATAAAATAATTTATAACATCCATAATTGACGAGTGTTGATCAAACAAACTTTAACAAAATGTTATTTTACTTGTTGCTAAGTAAGAAAATTATTTCAAGTATTTCATGTATGATGCGAATTTTTTATGTACCAATTAAATGATTCTATAATAGAATATCTCTATTATGCTATATTGATAATTCTTACAGTTGCTGCATCGCCGTTTCTTATCATTGCGATTCAACAAGTAAGTAAATATCTTATGCGATCTCTAGAAGACAAACGAATAAATATTTAAAAGATTCAAGACGTTTGAATATGTTGTAACGTCATTGTAAAAAATATAATCATGTTGTACAAAATATAATCATATTCTATACTAAATAAACTATGACGCAGGAATATCATAACCTTGGAGAATCTTTTGAATTTTTAATAATTAACGCATTTTCTGTGTTCAACGATATTTTTATTTTAGATGTTCTAGGTATGTGAACAAAAATTATAATGAAATGTTTGCATATACTATATTTAATTTTAATATTTATTTGAATATTCTGAAATCAATATCGTAATATTTTTGAAAAAAATCGGGAGTCTAATATTTGAAATATTAATTTGATAAACGTTATAGAATTCGGATGATACAATGGAGATAGTTCAGGTAGATAATAACAGTCCAATGGCTTATGGGCAATTCAATGGACAAGAAAGTGAAGTTACATCCCGTCCAATCTGTAACTACAATGAGCAATTCGATAAATGCATGGGAAGCTGCCCTGTATAACTATAATTTTTTTATTAAAAATCTTTTACGTCTCTTTCTGAAAAATAATTTAATATTAATAAACTTATTATAACAACATTCTTTTGACAGATAATATTGCTTTACGATCCTATTTGTGGTACAGACGAAGTTACTTATGTCAATAAATCGGGACTAAAATGCGCGCAATGTTGTGGGAAAGGTAAGATTCTTCATTAAAATTTTATTATATTTAACAGTTACTTATTTTTTATATGAAAG
>NW_017274707.1:0-1805 GCF_001594065.2 Cyphomyrmex costatus | reverse complement strand
GGGGGGTTTTCATCATCTGTGTTGAGCTGAATTGTATCGTATCTCTCTGCTTGATCTCAGGCTATGTACGATCAATATGAGAATAATATGTCATCATTGTCCTCGATCAATGTAAGAATGCCTTAGGAGTTTGTCCTGGAACGACTTCTGTTCACTTTATACATATCTAATTTTAGAGGTGCTGTCAGCTTTTGTAAATATATAACTTTATACAGATAACCTTCAAATCTATAATTAATGTAATTTAAAGGAAATCTCCGAGACGAAGAAGGATATAGAATCGATAGTGCAATGGACTGAACGTAATAATCTTCATCTTAATCCTAAGAAGACACAAACCATCACTCTGGAACAACTCGGTACATCAAAATTTGATAAGAATAAAAGATCTTCCATAAATATAAGGGTACATAAAACACTGTACAGATATCCAGTAATGTTAAATATCTTGGAATCTATATATTTAATACACTAGCTTGGAACAAACAAGTTACGTGCAATGTTGGAAAGCAAGATGTGTTTCAAATTGTATCAACTTAAAGTATCTAAACATCTTTTAACGTATGACTTAAAAATGAAGCTGATCCATTCCTCTCACAATACTTCACCTGCACCATTGCTGTGCTGCCTTTACAGATATAACTGAGGCACAAAATCTGCGTTTACAAAGGCCTTAAACAATTGCATTTATATTTAATTTAAGAAGGGATGAGTATATAACACCATATTATCTGCTTTAGCTCAAGATTCAAACGAGAAAAAATTATTTTATAGAATGCCTGCTTCGTAGCATCATAGTCACCAATTTACCAAAAATTATATAGCATACCTTCACATTCAGATCAGCAGAATCATGTAGGAGAACTAGAGCGGCGGACGATCTACTGTCGTTTCCACAGTGCAGAACTGAGGCATACATGCGTTCTTTAAGATGCGTGGTGTCTAAATTATGGAACGAACTACTGTTAGAGATACGAAAAATTTCATCGGTTGATAAATTCAAGCAGGGATCGTATGAATACTTAATCGCAGAATTTTACATTTTAAAAGACGAGCGAGTCTGCCGTATGCATTGATGCTTCTCTTTTTAATATTTTGTCATCGTTATTCCTTTATACATATACCTATTGTTACGATAATTATTGCGAAAAGGTTACCATTATTGTACTTACAAAACGTTATACACACATGCTTGCAAGCATATTAGTACCAAAACTTACAAGTATGTATTTTTATAATTTAATTTATGTTACATTATTTTCTCTGATACTTCTATTATTGTTATATCAAATAAATCTATATTTATGTTTGTATTACACACACACACACACACACACACACATATATATATATATATATACTCTACGCACACAATTAGAGGATCATTTAAAAACGGAAATTTTGCCGATTTTTAAGAGATTGTATCCCCGCTTCCAAAGATCGCAAAACAATTATCCTGGATGCGTTTTAAAGGGTGAAATTTCTACTTTGAAACAGTTAATATTTGCCTTCTCATCGATTCGTAAAAATCTTTTTCGTAAAAATCAGAAGGAGATCGTGTCAAAATTCTGAAAATATAAGGACTTTCCAACTTTTCAGGCAAAGCAAGAACAGGTCGAAAAATGTCATCACATACATTTTAAAGTCTGAAATCTTTTTTCTAGAATGAGATCATGATCATCATTCTAGCATGCCTAGGAGCTGAGTTATTAGATTCCAAAGAGAAAGTCTACACGTTATAAGATTTTATGTAACTATCGTCGGTATTTGCGCGTTTCCCGATATACGCCACAAGGAAGGAAAAT
>NW_017274706.1:0-1800 GCF_001594065.2 Cyphomyrmex costatus | reverse complement strand
CTGATTGGGTAGCACGGCGCTAGTGCTGCACCAGTTTTCCCAGTGGAAAACGCTATAAGATTCTTTTATTACGGTATTTATTTAAATACATAGTTATGTATTATGTAATATGTGATACTTGCATAATACCTTAAATAATTGTGTGCATAGTTAACATAATAAATTATATATGTACATTATATATACATATATTTATACATGAATATAGTATGATTGACAATAAAATTACATGGTTTTTAAAATACCATATATTAACCTGTGACTTATTTTTTTAATGTTATTCGTATTGTAAATATTATATGTACATGTTTAATAAGTAAAATATTAATATTTTACAAACCATATGTAATTTTACTAGTACTAAACATAATGTTATTCATGTATGTATACAATGTATAATTTATTAAATGAACTAAGGTAGTATGTTACATGTAACTTAATATTTACTGGGTATGATGTATTACATACAATACACTTATGTAATGACAACATTTACTTACATAAAGATGTAACAATGTGCTTACCTCGCAAAAATGAACGAAAGTTCGAGTTCGTGTGTGAGACCTCTTGTGACTCATTACATCTTTCCGCAGAATTAGACGGTGAATTTTCACAATAATTTTCCAGTTCATTTGAAATGGTTGAATTTTCTCGTTTGTTCGTACTGTAATCTCGTCTGTTCGAACTGTAACCTTTCGTTACAAAATAGTGGAAAAAGAAAATATAAAATAAATACGAATTTATAAATTATACATTAAAAATTATACAGGATGTTTGAGAAGTAATGAAAAATATCTCGCATAGGAGTAGAATGGACTAAACTGAAAAGAAATGTCCTTCACCATTTTACAATTATCGCAATAGTTAACGAGATATTAATTTATAAAGATATTCAAATTTTTGTCCGGCCCACCGCCACATGCAAGCGCGCAGCTGAATAGAACCGCCTAGCGAAACGCGCCGCGCGCATTCGCCATCGCTTTCCTCTCAGTTTAGTCCATTCTACTCCTATGAGATATTTTTCATTGCTTATGAAACACCCTGTATATGTAATGGATTTAACAAAAAGTATGTATTATTCGCGTAATTAATATAGAATTGTTATTACTCTTACATTTCCCAGGAGGACGTGGAACAGTCGGTAAATCTATGTCGTCGTTTGATTCATCTTCATCACTATCGGAGGAAAAAACTTTTTTCGCTCTAATTTTTCTGTAAGATTTAGTTTCCTTTGCGGAATCCATGTCTGACGTGTACATTGCTAACTCTGCTTTTTCATCCGCCTTCTGTAGAGACGCTGAAAATATATTAAATGTTATTAATAAATGGTGCAAACTTAAAAACTATTTTAATTAAGTACTTACAATACTCGCCAAAAATCTGAATAATTTTAAAGGAAGGCCAATTGGCACTTGGTATTTCTCCTTTTTCAATCGCCTTCCGAATACCACAGTTTGTTTTGTAATGTGCAGGATATTTACATAAGTCTTCACTTTGTAGCCAAATTTTTGGTACTACTTCAATACCGTCGTCGAATTCTGCGACGATGAATCCTTGATTTGACATCTTTCTGAAATTTTTAATATTTTTAAGAGCATTATTGTGAACACAAGACTATTTGAACAAATCATTAAGTATACATAAAATTCTCTTATTAAAAAAATAATGAAATAAAGCGTAAAATGTATTACGAATGTACAGTGTTTATAAGTGGTATTACTGCAAAATATCCTTCATTTATGTATGGTAATTTTACAAATTTATATTTGATTTTGTGCAAAGGCCAAACTTGAAGATCAC
>NW_017274705.1:0-1799 GCF_001594065.2 Cyphomyrmex costatus | reverse complement strand
TATATATAATAAATAAATCTTAATATAAAATATTTTCAAATTATTGCAATGGAAAAACACACTGATTTAAATAGAATAAATAACATACGCAACATTTTGAGTGACCTTTAAGTACTACCCAGTAAACATCAAGTAACAATAATATAACATCAATGTCATAATGTCACACTCAACAATATAAATGTAATATAACACATGCGTTACATAAGTTATTTTGCTGATACAATTTATGATTTAGAGATGTGCGAATCAAATATTTGTGAGAATCGAATCAAATTAAAAAATTTTATGTCGTCGAATAGAATCAAATCTTTTTGATTCGAAAACAAAACGAATTGGAATATAATTTTCCCGAATACATGAAAATAAAGCAAATAAAATAGACGAATTCGAAATTGGACCACCGATAATTCGAAATTTTGAACTTATTCGATTTTAAATCTCTCATATTCAAAAACGAATCGAATCCATTACAATTTAATTCGATTCAAATTCGAACTGATTCGCACATCTCTATTGTGATTCAATACTGATAAATACTTTTCTAACTTACAAGTTTGACCTTCTTATTGACAACTTTGTTTTCATTGCTCATGTGTGAAACGTTTTTCATTGTACGACAGTTTTCCTGAAAAAAAAAAAAAAACATAAATAAAAATACACATTTTACTGTGATACAAATACTGTCGTGTAGATTCATTTCTTGACAGATAATTCTTTAAAATGATCAATTAATAATAAAAATCATTTCTACATGAAATAGTGAATTGTGTATAAATATGAAAAAAATGTGAATAAATATACCGAAAATATACCTTTACAAAGGTCCTCAAAAAATACTTCATTACATTAATTATTGGAAACCATAGTTGTTGGGAATTAAACACGTATATTTTTTTTCCCCTACATCGATAAGGACAACTTTGTTTTTAATGTCATCAATGTCATAAAGTGACGTATTTTTTACTTCCAATACTTCTTCGACGTGTGGTAGTTTATCAGGATTTATTATTGAAGTCGTAATAACATGAGCTGCTATTATATAGCAATTTCCATCAATATAAATAAAAGACTTGATTTGGACGATTTTATTGCACTTTAGCATTACTATGGTATTATTATTTTTCGTAGGTCTTGTATATGTTATTCCATGATACACTGAATTTCTATATTTACAACGGTTATACATTTGAGGAATTACAGTTTCATCAGTAATTAGTGAGGAAATAAGATTTATGTCATCCTGTTCCGTATTATCGAGTAAGCCTGACAGAACAATATCACTTTTGTCAGTTTGTAGCGTGTTTAATGTTTTTTTTTTTCTTTGAAATAATGTATTCGTACAATATTGAACGCATGTCTCATTTTTTGATAATGCTGACACTGAAGTTTCATAGGTTACAGATTGTAACCATCTGTGTCCGATCTGTACGCTGACGTTTTTTGGCCCATTCAGCAATTTTTTACATCGAAAAATTCCATTTTCAAAGGGGAATGCAGAACATGCCCATAATGGTCCGCTTTTCTTTACGCATTGTACAACATGCAATAGGCTGTGCATGTTAAATGTCATTGCTGTCATACCATACAGTATTTCGGATTCTCCAACAAACTGCATAAGGTCATACTCACAATGATTTAAATCCGTTTCTGAAATTTCGTTTTTTAGTAGCGTATGTACACTGCGAATTAACAACATGAATGATTTCATGGCAACATTTGCTAATATACCGTTTAAGCAAGGGAAACTGTAATATAAAGCCCAGTACAACCATTCTGAAGCTTTCCATTTTTTTTTT
>NW_017274704.1:0-1798 GCF_001594065.2 Cyphomyrmex costatus | reverse complement strand
ATGATAATTTAAAATATATGCCAAGTTTGACGAAGATTGCTTGTTTTATTCTCTCAAAAAAAAATCGCAAAAAACGGCTCGTTTTTAACAGTTTACTTATATATCCCTCCTTGAACGATGGCCTCTATTCTCGGTCTGAAGCATTCGCACGCACGCTATAATGTAGCGCTGTCCATGCCAACGAATGCTGTCTCAATAGCGGATCTTAATGACGTCACATTAGGATACCGAGACTTGTTAGTGATTTTTTCAACTACGCTCCATACGTAGTAGTCTAAAGGATTTAAATCTGGGCTATTGGAAGGCCAGAATTCCTTGAACCGTTAGCAACTCTCCTTGTCCTGGCAGCCTCAGAGAGCATCTGTCGTATCTTTAATGTGTACAATTTGTATCAAAGATCCTTCTCGGTAATTCGACGCATTATTGACTCGCTTACACCAATAATTGATACTAATTTTCGCAACGATTGCCCTGGGTCATCCGAAATCAGCGCTTTTGAGCCTTTTCAATGACTGCGGGTGTTCTCGCAGTGCGTTCTTTCGAGTGATTTTTCCTCGCTGGCATACTGAAACCTTCATTAAACTGTCCTAAAACCGTAAATTTGGCCACAATGTCATAAATGATTAATTTCGGGTATTCAAAAAATCGAATTATTTCTGTTGCTGAGCGTCCAGCGCGAAGGCTTTTGATGATCGCGGCTCTTCGATTATACTCCGCACTTAATTTCAACATCGCGTCCATTTTGAGAATATGATTGTTTACTAGAAGCATTAGGCTTTCTCGGAAAGCCAACATCCTCTAGCGGAGGCACAATATAGCAAAATTTCAATTGGTCCGGATTTTGATGGCGGACCCTGTTATGTACATATAGAGGACATAAATCCGGACGTCTACGTGTTGTATGGGTTTATATGGTTTCTAATGCCGTTATTATTGTAATGTGTCGTTATTCCCAGTGAGAAAATCATGGAATCAATATCAAATTGATGTCGATTCGACGTCGAAATCATCAAATCGACGATTACAGTAATCAAGACGACCAAAAATTCAGTCGAAACGTTTATTATTTTTAATTCGTATATATATAAAATATTATGTGCAATGACTGGGGGTTTATTTGTTTATAGCGCGACACGGGCGCGAATACGCACTCGCTTCGCTCGTGCGTTCGCGCTCATCGCGCCATAAACACTAGCCCCACGCGTTACACAATGTACTATAAAATATCTTCTCTCGACATTGCATACTACCCAGTGAGAAATGACATTGAAATATCCGCGTAAGCTCTTTTTCACTTATTAATGATCTCATTATTGATTTGACAAGATTCTTAAAAAAAACTTTTTCACAAAAATAAATAATTATTTTAATACTAAAAAATTGAGAATTACCAAACAAAACAGTATTTTAAATATGAAAAATAAAAATAGCTATCATTTTCGAACCACTCAAGAATCTATTTGTGTATCTAATATGACCAAGGACTGTAATAACAAAATCTTGCACTTTCTGTTTAGACGCTTCATAAAAGAAAGAGTTTCATGACTCGTTATATTTTTATAATTATTCTAATATCATATACATATACAGATATGAATTTATTCTACTTTTTACAATAAAGATCTATCATTAAAATTTTTATAATTCTGCGCACGCGCGTGACATGTAATATTTTTTATTCGGCAGATAAAATAAATTCGGGAAGTTATTGTTATGATAAATGTAACGCGGCGACAACGATTCACGGACTTAGGAATAGAGGGACGGTGCATAACCTAAAGGGGTGAGGCACGTTCGC
>NW_017274703.1:0-1796 GCF_001594065.2 Cyphomyrmex costatus | reverse complement strand
CATTTCGTGTGGAATCGTCAATATTACTATTCTCTCGAGCATGAGAAATCGTCGATGAACTCACCGCATTTATTGGCCATTTCTAATTCGGTGTCAGGTTCTTACTTTAACAAAGTTTCTTTCGTAATATGAGCTTCTTGATCGTTTGATAGGCCGCATACTGTCAACGATATGGTTCACTGTCGAGACGACAAACACGCGCAACTGTATATGTGTATCGAATTAATGTGTTGGATTTAGATGTGTAAACTGCACTTTCTACACCTACAAAGTTGAGATGCGTAGGAATAAACAGAGTAGATATTCAGGTTTTGACGAAACGGAAAAAAGAAGCTGAGAAACGCATGAGGAGAAAGTAGCAAGCGCAAATAAAAAGCTACTGAATATGCTTATCATACATGTTGAAAAAAATTGTTCATTTGATTAAATTAATTCAGTTCATCTTTATTACGTTTGATGAAGAATGTATGTATTTAAACATATTATATTTATAGTTAAACATATTACTATATATATTTAACTTAAATATATATATACTTTCTCCAACAAAAAAAATTGAGATAAATTATAAATTAATTTTGTCAAATGAATATTTTTTTCTTAATGTACTAACAGTACTACTGTTTATAACATTAACATATTTTAGCCATTTTTAAGTTGTCGACAGATTCTGGCATAACTTTTAGAATTGAACAAAAGTGAAACCGAGATTATACATATGTATATAAATTTAATTTCACATTTATGAATCTGGATCGTCAACATTATTTTGATAAAACACACACAGCCGCAATATATACGCGACACGCATGTGAATTTAACAAATCATTCAATTACCGCATTATACTTCTGATACTTAAACCAGATTTATCGCAGGGGCGGATCCAGAAATTTCTCAAGATAGGAATTCCCAGAGAACACAAAATATTTACGATAAATATTTATTACTATTTATCTTTTGAAATGTTATATAAATATTTTATACGTATTTTATATAAAAATTTATTCGAAATGTTATTAAAGTATAGACTAAATATTTTACGTAATATTTATGATAAATATAAATAAATATTTCTAACAAGTATTTTTTACTTGGAATATAATGTTTTATTTTCATAGCATTTACTACACATTTACAATAAATATTTCATAATATTTATAATAAATATTTGTGATCTGTGCAATCTAAAAGATGACAAAAATATTAAAAAATATTTTTTTAACGTTTTATGAATATTGTGCGCTGCCTGGGCTATCGGCAGAGCCGATTAAGTATTTTAAGACCCCGGATCATTTCGTCGATAAGACCCATGTAAGGGCACTAATTTTTCCGTAAAATGAAAAAGTAATAATAATTTAGATATTTAAATTTTTTAAAAATATTCGATAATTTAGCACATTAACATTATGTTACACACAGTTTTGAAAAAATAATCTAATAGAAAAAAAATTGTTAAATTGTTAATTGGAACAATTTAGAAACATTTTTGCCTCATTTTTTGTTCGCCGAGCTGTGTATTATAAAAAACTCACTGTCCCACGAGTATGTGGTTTTAGGAAATTAGGTTTATAAAAACGAGACTTGCGTGCATAACTATTATCTGCAATTCGGGACGTGAGATTCGCACATATGGGGTATTAAGAGCTTGGGTTCATAGAAAGAAACTCGTGAGCTCGCCTGTCTGTAGTTTTGGACGCGAGAATCTAGCCGTAAAGCTGTCCCCCGACCCCAGGTGGCCCAGGTATGTAGTTTTTGGGGCTTGGGTTTATAGAAATAACTAAATTAACTGTGAGAT
>NW_017274702.1:0-1787 GCF_001594065.2 Cyphomyrmex costatus | reverse complement strand
TTTTTTTTTTGCCCCCCACCTACTTTAGCAGGAAATTCGTTTGTATATGGCGGAAAATATATATTATTATTATGTGCATTTATTCTTCGTATGCTTCTGGAATTATAGAATATAAAATACAATTACAAAATTATTTCTGTATCGCTACTGCTGTCCTCTTCTATTTCGTTTCGTTTCTTCTGTTTTGGATATAACACGTTTGCCGTCATTCTTTCAAACATTTTTTCTGTTGGCTTAAATGTTACGCAGTTTGACTTTTCTTCTTCTGCGCATTGTCGCTTTACACACTCTGTTGCTAATATAGAGCCGTTCACTGTTTCTATTTTTAACTTATTTCTGTACTTCGTTTTAATTAAATTTACCTGTACAGTTGTTTTACATTTAAATTTAGTAATTAAGAACAATATATTTATACTACACATTTCAAATAATATATTTTTATATTCAAAAACATTACCCGACTAAAAATTCGTTCGCAATCTGCATTCGAATGTGGTAGGCATAGAGCATCAAGAGCAAATCTTGCTAATTCATCAAATTCGGACTTTTCTGCAGCACCTTTTTTATTCGAAACTTCGTTCCAAAATATATCGACATCGACTTCTTGGATATCTTTCGAGAACGTAGCAGCAAACAATGGGAGACGGCGCCATTGATCATCTATTTTTTGCATAGTACAACTATTGTAATTCACAATTCTCGGAATTGTGTTCATTAGATTAAAAAGTGATGGAGTTGTATCACGATAGGACAAAGACAACGCGTTTTTTGGCTTCAGTGCCCTAAGTTTTTGCAAAACAGAGTTTTGCATATCATATCGTTTTGATATTTGACGTGCTGATATCTAAACATAATTATACATATACATAAATAACACAAATGGAAGTAAATACATAACATTCGTTATACATAATAATAAATAAAACCTTCAGAAATTCCTTGCACCTCCACAAAAATTCCTCCTTCTCTTTTTTGTTTATAATTTCATTTTCATCATTCATGACTTGAAATACTTTAATGCCAACATATATTTGTGAATTTGGAATACATTCATCTTCCTTGTAAGGATTAATATCAGAAAGTGGAGTTTTCATTACGTAATCTCTCTTCATGTAGCATAGAAGAATTTCTTGATACAGATTTATTATTTTGTCATGTAATTCAGTAATAACTACTGCATCAGTTTGAAAAAAACGATTGAAATCCGTAAACTTTGGTAAGATCCACTCAAGGAAGAAAAAATATAATTTTGTTAATGGATTATTAAGTTCTTTAAAAATTTGTTCTGCTGCCTGCAATCGTTCACTTAACCATCTATCGGTGAAAAATAATCTTAAAGCTTCCCATTGTTCAATAATGCGCTCCACGACCATTATTAAAGATAGCCAACGTGTTTGAGATGGATGTAACATCTTATGTGGTGCCACATTAACAAATTCTTGAAATTGACGAAACTGACATTGTCTTTTTGCACTTAATTTAAAAAAATTGTATATATTTCTTGCTAAATCTTCAAGTGATCGTGGAAGACTTTTGCAAGCTTCACTTGCACATAAATGTGCGGAATGACATACGCACTTTAAAATAAAAATATTAGGACATTTTTCTCTCAATCTACTAGCTACAGAATTATATTGACCCATCATTGTACTACATCCATCTGCGGCAAATCCTATCATATTTGAAAGAGGTATTGAATAATTATCAAGAGACTGTATTATGCCTTTAAATAAATTTTCTGCTGTTGCACCTTCGTTGGCATTGGTTGAATCAAAAATTTTATATAA
>NW_017274701.1:0-1787 GCF_001594065.2 Cyphomyrmex costatus | reverse complement strand
CGTGCGCGTGAGAAGGGCAGGGCAGCAAGAAAAGCAGTGTAGGGCGCGCGGAGCAGGCGGGGGCGGACACCAGACGAGTTTTTCGCGCGAGCAGACATGGTTTCTTTATCCGTGGGAAGAAGCCAGACTTCTGGCGTGGCTCCCTCCCCGCCGGTTGCCGATGAACCGCCGTGATAAATAACCCTGGAGGAAAAAATCGCGGACGTTAGCGCGATCGAGAGGCGTGAAGTCCGGATCCGACACGCTTCCTCGCTCGATCTCTCTCGGTTATCGCGCGCGTCATTACTGTATCGTCATCGGACCGGACTCGCCAAGATGATCCCCCGTACGATCCTGATGCATTAATTTGTCGATTACAATAGCCGCGAGTTAAGATTATCGTCATTTTCAGCAAATTACGTGCGAGATGAACGTCAAAGGCGCATAATTTAATTTCATAAACGACAGTTCGTTGGAGGTAACAATGAACAGCACGCGGCTTTTCTTTGCCTGTGACTGACGTTACGATATCTCTATTATCTCGAATCGTCCACAATGCGTAGCTTGTTCCTAATCTCTGGGCTCGTTCACATTTAGGTGCTTTCCATTAGGTGACACAAGTGTTATTCTATCCTCGTTACTCTCTGAATATCGAGAAAGATAGATTGATGTTTGTGTCTACTTGTGTCGCTAAATAGAAAGCACGCACTCATTATAGACTATCGTAGAAAAGTCTCGAATGAAGGTTAACGCAGATAAAGCTGTTTACCAGATAAAATTTTCATTTTATTGACTGGAGGGCAGATAAGTTCCCGACACGGGTACTTCGCTCTCGCAGCGAGAACTCGTATATGGCTTGCGAGTATCCGCATGTCGCCGTTAAGGAACGAGAAAAATCGCGCCACGGCGAGATTTTCTTTTCCGCGTCCAGAAGAAGAAAGCCAGGATGTCGTCGAGAGCGGCTCTAACGAGCAATAAGCGATATCGGGACGCGGTTCCCATCTGGCCTTGGTACTTGAACCCCCGGCGGCATTTCTCGGCGAGGTTGTCGCCAGACGGGAAATAAATAGAAAACATGTCGGCTTCGCGCGAGCCGGTCTCCCCGCGATTGACTGACTCGTAGGAAATTGACATCAGCCGGAACATCGGCTACGTGTTTCTCACATATATTTCGTTCCCCGGGAACACGGAGGACGACGACCGTGTTCTTCATGCCTCAGGGCGCCTCGATTCCCTGCGCCGAGACCCGCACGCTCCGCGCCGTCGTCGTCGTCGTCTTGAATCCGACCAATATTCAGCATCTACGGCCGCGATGGCTCTCCGACCGAGAGATGAGCGACCGCGCACCACCTCTGGTTTTGTCTCCTGTATATTTCATGAATTTGGGATGCGGCTTGCCATCGGGAAGCGGATTATTCCGAGAGAACATTTGGTGGACCTCTCTTCCCAGTCCAATGCTGTTTATTATTGTTTATAGGAAAATGTGCAGTTGATTTGGGTGTGGGCCGCTTGATGACGGTGATGATGTAATCACCGCTGCATACACGTGCTCTGTGTGCGCGTTTGTTAATTATTAAGCTTTAATCCTCTTGATATCTAGTTACATAGTGTACAACGCAATAGTTGATCTGTTCATCAATCATTACATGTTTATATTATACATTTAGTAATATAATATACATTAGTAACATTGTGTGATATTTTGTATATTGCTAATAATTCGCTACCAAAATCTGGAACCACGGAGCTTTTCGATTCCTGAAAAAATAGTTGCACCTAGTTACATTTTTTTTTTTTTTTTTTTTTTA
>NW_017274700.1:0-1786 GCF_001594065.2 Cyphomyrmex costatus | reverse complement strand
AGAGTGAGTCACCTTATTATTGCAAGTATCGCCAGAGGGCTGCACATTGCGATTTGCATGAGACAATGCTTCTAAAAAAGTACTACGATTTATTAAAAAATCTATAAATTCTGTTAGAGTGGGGAATTCCTCCATTTTGGATCGTTTTAATTCCCACTCCCTCCGTGAACCCCTGTCCACTTTTGGTAATATAATGTGAATTAGCAATGTACTCCAGCTCCCAACAGGTTGCTCCAGCTTTGATAAAGTTTGAACATGCTGAGACACGTTGTCTACTAACTGCCTTAAACCTGCATAAGATTCTTTATTGATGGACGGCAAATCGAGCAACGTTTGAATTAGATGTTGCACTATTAAACGCTTATTCTCGTATCTATTTTTTAATAATTCCCAAGCGATTACATAATTATCGTTGGTTATTTCTAACGAGGTTATCACCTTAGCTGCTTCACCGGTCAGTGCAGATCTCAAATAATATAATTTTTGAACAGCTGAAAGAGCTAGACTTGTTGCTATAAGTGATTCAAATAAGTCTCTAAACGGTACCCACCGCTCATAGTTACCGTCAAATTTAGGCAAATCTATGGTTGGCAATATCGTGCGCGTTTGAGCGATTGCAGGTTCAATTACGACAGCTGGTTGCGGAATTACTGCTTGAGGCATACCTGTTGCGAGCTGAGGACTCGTTGGGCGTTCTTTCAACTTGATTTGTCGAGCCCTGCTTATCAATTCGTGGTACGAATCCTCAAAATTTATACGCTGGTGCGTTTGAGCTTCAGAATCATCTAAATCCTCTATTTTATTTTGCAACAATTCAAACTCATTCCATAATTTTTCGGCTTTCTCTAAACGACTGCTTAATTCCAGTTGTTTTTCTGGTTCTATAACTAACAGAGAAAGAAAATTACCGAATGTAGTAAGTTTGGCCTTAACGCGGCCTCTCTGCTTAATCAAGCTCGCAATTTCATCCATTCTGTAACAATTTTTAGCCAATTAATACGAACGTTTAAAATATATGCGACGTGAAGTATTGCAATATTAGCGAAAATACAATATAAGCGACAACAGCAGCGGAAATACAACATAAGATACAGTACAGTAACGATAACACGAGCGCATTAACCTCTATTAATGTCGTGAGCTAATTTACCTTTTTACAGGAAAAATTGCTATTACTTATCTATTCGTTAAGGTACAGATAATTTCGCTGTGAGATCCTCTTAATTTCCTGGAAGAATATTCCGCCGTCATGTCCTTGAAAATAACGTCCTTGAAAAATGATGAGGCTTCTCTATAAATGCCGAGCGGGAGACTGGATGCCACCTTGGTAGCGTACGAAGGAGATCGCACGTCGCTTCCTGCGATTATAATTCCGTATCGGGGCTGGGATGCTTCCGGTACGCCTTGCGTTTCTGGATCGACAAAGATGTCGTACACTTGCTGGTAGCGAAAATAGAAATGAAAGGCGGCAATGTTGGCTACGCCTGTATGTCCGTGTAAGAAACTGCACGCTACTAGCAGTGATGATGAAGGCGGCAATGTCGACTACGCCTGCTGTCTCCTTGTTATAATATACTACCCGTCGCCTACTTACTGCGTAGCGGGCTTACAAAACAATGCGGTACGTCGCGTGCACTGCTTCCGAGTCGATGATCGTTCCCTTCATTGAATCTCCGTTAATGTTGCTAAGCGGCCGTGCCATTCGTGCGCGTGCTAGTACGACGCGTAACGACCACTGCACGGAGATTCACCGTGTCGTCTCTCTCAATCCGGCTCGAAGGACCAA
>NW_017274699.1:0-1785 GCF_001594065.2 Cyphomyrmex costatus | reverse complement strand
GCTGAACACGAATCCGTTGACAAAAAGGTATTACATTAAAATTGTAAGAAAAGTGTCAAAAAATGATCCCGTTTTTGGTTTTTTAGCCATCTTACTCAAAATTTTAACATGATTGCTAATTTTTTCCAACAAATGTTTAGCAGACAAAAATACGTTATAAATAGCTATTTACAGTATGTTAGACGTAGGCAAAATAGTGTTTCATAGTATTTTTAATACAATTATCAAATGTAATTTAGAATTTTAATTGTTCCAGAGCCTTATTCTCCCCTCTTTTCTTTCATTTTTTTTATATTTCTGTTTTTTATCCTAATTTAATATTGTATTTAAATTTTTATATAACCATTTGCTTTATGAATAATTATAACAAGTCCTTAATGCATACATCATATAAAATTAAAAACAATAAAGACGTTTAATAATTGTGTGTGAGTTTCGTGTTATGTCGCATAAAATCTCCGCGGCGTACTTCGGATAATAAAAAAACAATCTCACGTAATTTCGTTTTCTCTTTCTTATTTTTAACGTGAAGAACAAAGTAATGAAAAAAAAAAATTTTTGCATGCAGAAAGTTTAAATAATGAGATCTAATGATCTTAATGATGATGTTTAAATAATGAGAATATAGTAAAATACAGTAAATAATAAAATACTATTAAATATAGTAAAATGCTAATATAGTAAACATATAACATAATATAAAATAGTACATCATATTTTTATTATTCATCATTGTAATATTAAAAATTGAAGTATGTTGGGCATATGCTTGACCTTTCAACGTTTGCAAAACCATAATCATTTCCGATTTATTAAAGCATGCAGATTTCATTATCTGACGGTTATAGAAAAGTATCTATTTAATTTCTGCGGATTTGTAGATATAAGCATTTATTCGAGAAGTACATATTATATACACACTTCTCTATCAAAGATGAATGTTGATCCAACCAAATCGATTCCTGCATTTTATGCTGGATAAAGTATACTTTTGACAGGTGCAATAGGATTTCTGGGTAAATAAATCAAAATAGTCGAGACATTAGATGAACATACATTAAATATTTTCACAGCATAAGTAAGTTACAAATAGAAATTACGATTACAATTTTTGTAAATACATATAATAGTTAGATATTAAGGTAGTACACGCATAAAATGATTTTCTTACAAATAAATTAAAATTTTAAATACAAGTAAGTTGAAGTGCATTATATGTATTTGTGTAATGAGTAACATATCGACCGTCTAATTTTTAAAATAATTGCAATTAAAATTTGCAATTATTTTGCGGTAATGTATCTAGCGATACATTACAACATCCATTGGGCGGTAATAAAAGCAGCCAATAGGAATATTAGAAAGAGCGAGTGATTGCCCACACCGCGTTTCCTCTTTGTCTAATTCCCCACTATCGATACTACACCGCGCGTCGGGCGAATTGAAAGTAGGGAGAGCTAGCTACGATCAACGCGATCTCAGAACTTTCATCCTGGCTCTAATAATTACATATATTGTATGCCTTCCAACAAGAGACATAGTAGAACACAGTGATCATCTCATCCTTGTTTAACATTGGCGAACAACAAGGATGTACTGATATACTGTGTCACACCGTGTCATCTGTGTTGCTTGTTGGAAAGCATCTATTAATGTAGAATTTGTAGAGAATACAAGTTATTAATGCAGTTTCAAAATACCTTCACTATTATATAATATGTTATAATTAGGCACGCAAATTTCAGGCTATTTAATTAGCCAACATTATAAATAAAATTTATATTA
>NW_017274698.1:0-1774 GCF_001594065.2 Cyphomyrmex costatus | reverse complement strand
G
Source organism: Cyphomyrmex costatus (assembly GCF_001594065.2). Taxonomy (NCBI): domain Eukaryota; kingdom Metazoa; phylum Arthropoda; class Insecta; order Hymenoptera; family Formicidae; genus Cyphomyrmex; species Cyphomyrmex costatus. The sequence continues at coordinate 1,773 of NW_017274698.1, read as the reverse complement.
CGTTTAAAGTTTTTGTTGCGAGAAAGTGAGTAAAAATTGAAAAATTCGTCTTACCATCAGTCGGCAATTCCTGCTCCATACATGATGCCTTCAGTATGTTCATATGAGTCGCTTTCGAGCAATTTCTGGTTACGTATTTCCGTTCTGCGTTCCTTGGACGCTTCAGAGCTGCGACGAGTAGATGCTGCAATTCTGGCGTTGTCGCGATTCTCCGCAAACCCGGCGGCTTCTTTCCCAATGCAAACTTCCATGACTTCCATCACTTTTAATATCGGTTGAAAACCTTCGTTGAAAGTGCATGCGGCACAGAATGCTGCGATTTCAACAATTTGTTTACCGACAAAAATATGCTTCGGAGCTAAATGCCAAACGCAAGCATTATAGCTTTCGTTGTTATTTTGAGTGTTAGCTCCCAAACATCTTTGCAGCAAATCTTCCGTAGATAAATCTTCGTAGATGTGTTTCAAGAAAGGTTGAATTTGTGCATCTAATGGTGGAGGATGTTTGAAACTTCTTACAGTCTGCATCGCTTCTGCTCTTCGATATTTGCACCAGGAATCAGTACCTTCAGGACACATTGAATGCTGAGGATTTTCATCAGTCGAGATCTTGTGATAATAAGTTGCCCATATGGCTTTTCTCATGTCTTCAGTTGAGTCAGGATGTCGACGTATTGCCAATTCGTAGTATGTGGACAGTTCTTTCATCAATTTAATTGTCAATGAAACAGTTTTTACAGATTTTTTACCTTTCTCTTTTTTTGTAGCCTCTTTTTGAGTAGATTTACGTGCTTGAGTGAGCTGTTTTTTCGCGTCATTTGCGCGTTTAAACATACGTTTCTTGACATGTAGAACACATTCTTTTTTCTGCACATTTACAACATCACCGTACGGTTGCACGTCTTTCAATTTTTTAAACGTTTTCGTATCTCCGTCACCAATGTAATATTCGTAATACACATTATGCAACTCTACTGACCTTTCAAACATTTCTATTATGCCATTTACCTCCATCATTCCGGCACTACCTTCATGATTCGCGTTGCAATCTGGTTCATGAGACTCGTACCAACTTTCAAATTCAGGATCATCAGTTTTCCCTTTCCATTGCTCGCACATTTTGCATGTACTCGATTTTACTACAACATCGATCAATTTTCCGGAGAATTTTCCAACCAAAGAAGATAGACCGACAAGAGAAGAAAATCCTCTTCGAGCCCAAGAACCGTCGCCAGAGACTGAGAGTCGATTTTTTACGTTGCCAGCAGCTTCGTTTTTCTCTTGCTCTTCTTTGACCGCTTTTTTGAAAACCATGCGAGTAACTTCCGTTGTTGCTATCCAAATATGATTTATTATATCATAATATGTACTTCTATTCATTCCTTTGCCAATATCCATTATACCACAAAAATTTACGATTCCTTGGAAGCCAACGCCAAGTAGCCTCATCGCAAACACAAATCTTCGATTTACTTCGTACGCTTTACCAATTTGTGGACAGCTTGGAATTATAGTATCTGATTCACAACGACATTTCACTGATAATTGAAATCCTAACCCTTTTTCATTACGTTTTGAAAACCTGATGCCCTGTTTACACGTTTTGCAAATTAAAATGCTTTGTAAAGTCGAGAATAGAGCGAAGTTTATAATACAGTACTGCAAACATTGATCGACGTCTACTTCAAAGTCTGGGTTTAATTTCGAAAGTTTTTTAGCAGATGCGCTCGTATCACTTGTATCACGTTCACTTGTAAACCGATTGCCCTGAAAC
>NW_017274697.1:0-1771 GCF_001594065.2 Cyphomyrmex costatus | reverse complement strand
TCACTAAATATCAAGAAAGATAGAACGATACTTGTGTCGACTTGTGTCATCAATTGGAAAGCAGCCATAGAAAGTTTCTTATATTTAAGGCTGATTTTAATTAGTTTCAAAATGTCATAAACCAATTATAAGCTATATTAGTGTCTTAAGATTAATTAAAATATTTAAGACAGTGTTCTTGTAATAAGAACAGATTATGATTACTATTTAATAATGATTCATTGTTTGCTAGCTCTGTTTAACAAATAAAAAGAGCTGCTTAGTAAGCATTTACAGTGAGCTTGATTGCTTGCATTATAATAGATTAGTATATACTAAAAAGTTGTTATACATGAAATTAGTAAAAAATTAAATAGCAAAACATATATGGATATTTTAAATTATTAAATACTTAATATAATGATGTTGTCATATTACTTAATAGAATACATACATAGATATTATCTCATTATCAAAGTTGATTATATTATATGTTACTCTACATTAAGATACTTTATATAAAGCAGCCTGTATAAAAGTATATTAGTGCAATGTAGTATGAGTGACAAAATATATATTTACAGATAGTATTTTTTATACATATATGATTAGTCCTCATCTTTAGTTTCTTTGGATCTAAGTGTATAAATCATATAAAAAAATCATTGAACTGTTCTTTCTGTTAAAACCATTTTATAGGAGAAACTTGGTATACATACGATTGCAAAACAAATTAGAGAATAAATCAAAAGCTGTTCTAGAAAAAAAATATAAACTCACCAGACTTAGCGGCAGAGGATTCATTAGCTGCCTTCTTATATTCTTCATCTAAAACGCGATTGATCTTTTGGTAACCATCTTCGAGATTTCTTAGGCGCCTCTGCCAGTACTGATCCTGCCGTCTTAGTTCCTCTTCCATTTGCTGCTGCATTTGAAGAGCAGACACTGTCAACTCTGGATAATACACTGGCTGTCCAGGCGTGGCTTCGCTAGTGTGAGACATGGATGTTGTCACCCTGGAAGGTGCCGATTGCTGCATCGGTGAGGGTATCGCATCCGACGGAGGCTTATGCGCCCTTGATTTCTCTCCCTGAGCGAGACGCTGTACGATCGCGTTTGACACCTTGATCACCCCGACTTCCTCTTCGTTCGAGATGGTCAGCTTGCGGGCACTCTGGCCGGAGCCCATCCTCGGGATTCTAATTCAGCAGCCTTCTGCGAAAAACCTCGTGATCTCGCTCGTCTGTAACAAACAATTGCGCCGATTTTGTCTTTCCTTTTCATGTCGCTACGTAAACATCGGCTATCCAATGTCTTTTACGTGGCCTAGCCTTGTCCGTCCGTTGTCCTGGTCCGATGACAGCGGCCAGCCGTTTTTCGCCTCATCAAAGTAAAGTTACATAAATATTTTAAATCAAAAATATGGACATTGAACTAGGCAGCCAACATCTATGATCCCGTCGATAAGGGCACATTCAGCGGACTCAACAATTAAGTGAATACTCGCTATTATTGGTGCACTCTTCTAGATCTAAAATTTTGATTGGATGATCTAAAAGAATACACCAATGACAGCGAGCGCACACTCAACTCAACGCTGAACGCTCCCTATTAGGGTTGGATTATACTGGCCGTAATCTGTAAAAATTAACCAATTAAAATTCATTATTTCCCCCTCATTCGTCTGTGATTGGTCAATTTTTACAGATTACGGCCAGTATAAATCAACCCTTAAGCGGGGAGCACAGACTTTTGCATAACGCATAAACCATATACATAAACAATTTGATTG
>NW_017274696.1:0-1762 GCF_001594065.2 Cyphomyrmex costatus | reverse complement strand
TCCAACTTGTGTAAAATGTGCCGAAAGTCATATGACCAAAGATTGCCCGATTAAGGAAAAAGTCAAAGAGGTTAAATGTGCCAATTGTGGAGGTAATCATCCGGCAAGCTATAAAGGATGCTCAGTGCGAAAGCAATTGCAACAAAAACTTTATCCCAAATTAAGAGAAAAAATAACAACCCAAAACATACAAAACAATATGACGAACAAAAGTTTAATCAAGCCTAATTTATCGTTTGCTCACGCTACGAGTAATCAACAACAACAACAGCCGCAAGAAATCAACTGTTTACAAACACTACCAGAAATTCAATCTAAAACAAACACTACTGAAAGTTTAAATACAAATAGATTAGAAGAAATGATGTTACAATTAATGACTCGAATGGACACAATGTTGAACTTGTTGACAAGCTTAATAAATAAAATTCAAATTCAATAGCAAAATAAAAATAGCCATCTGGAACGCGAACGGACTAGCCCAACGTAGACTTGAACTAGCAAACTTTCTCAAAGTACATAATATTGATATTATGCTTATTTCAGAGACACATTTCACGGATAAAAATTATTTTAAAATTCCTAATTATTGCTTTTATGATACTAAACACCCTGACGGGAAAGCTCACGGCGGAACAGCCATAATAATAAAGTCAAATTTCAAACACTACGAAAACGAGAAAAATATAGAAGATTTTCTACAAGCAACCAGCATCACTTTGGAAGACACCCATGGACCTCTAACCCTAGCAGCAATATACTGTCCCCCTAAGCATTCCATTAAAACTGAAAATTTTACTGCATACTTCGATAAATGTGGTCATCGCTTCATCGCCGCAGGTGATTATAACGCCAAACATCCCTGGTGGGGATCCAGATCAACAACCCCGACGTCGCGAGGAAGACAACTGTTTGCAGCAATGCAATCAAGAAATCTATTCCCAATTTCAACCGGAGAACCAACTTACTGGCCTTCTGATTTAAATAAAACACCGGACCTACTCGACTTTGCCGTGGTAAAAGGTATATGTCCGGAGCGTCTCATAGCTGAGTCATGCCTTGACCTGAATTCAGATCATTCACCCATAATTATTTCTTTTAACGCTCACATCTTAATTCAACCTAAAATGCTTCATTTAACTAATAAAAAAACAGACTGGGCTAAGTACAAAGAACTCTTAAACCATAACCTGTCTTGCAATATTTCACTAAAAACTATCGAAGAACTAGAAAAGGCAATAGACGAGTTTAACCTTCAAATACTCAACGCTGCCAAAGTAGCCACCCCTACAACTCACGATCAGAAAAAACTTCCAAGTATCTCGAAAAGACTGCTGGATAAAATACGCGAAAAACGACAACTGAGAAAAAACTGGCAGAATACTAGATGCAAATTTATTAAAACTAAATTAAATAAAATAATTAAGGAATTGAAAGACTTAATAATAGAAGATAAAAATCTATCTACACAAAAGTATCTTGAAAGTTTAACACCTAATCATGCAAGTGATTACTCTCTTTGGAAAGCTACCAAAAAATTCAAACGCCCGCAACAACATATACCACCAATTAGAAAACCCGACGGAAAGTGGGCCAGGAATGAATTTGAAAAATCTAAATTGTTTGCAGAGTATTTGAGTGACGTTTTTAAACCATTACCCCGAGAAATTTCCATACAAGAAGAACAGGAGCTAACTGGCTCAAAAGTATACCATAATGAAGACAATGAGCCTATTGAAAATGTAAAAGTCGGAGAAGTGAG
>NW_017274695.1:0-1760 GCF_001594065.2 Cyphomyrmex costatus | reverse complement strand
ATAAGCATACCGTCTTGCTAGCAACTGCTCTTGTTTCTGTTCTCTCTCCCAACGGACATAGTTGTCAAGCTCGTGCTCTCATCGATCAAGGATCAGAGATATCATTAATTACTGAACGGTTAGCACAACAATTACATTTATCTCGAGTCAAATCAAATATCTCCCTAATCGGAGTCGGTGGAAAAAAGTGCAACAATTCCCGAGGAATTGTTTCTTTGCAATTAAAGCCTCATTTCGAATCATCGTTCGAATGTGTTGTAACCGCTCATGTTTTGCCACGATTAACTACTTCGTTACCTCCTGCTTCTCTCAAGGCTGGCACCTGGTCACATTTAAAAAACTTACAAGTAGCAGATCCCAACTATCTTCAGTCTCGTCAAATTGATCTCTTACTCGGCGCCGAAGTCTATTGTCAGATTCTTCAAGAAGGAATCGTGAAAGGACCTATCGGGTCTCCTATGGCTCAATTTACTGAGCTAGGATGGATAATCTCAGGTCCCACTCACTCCGGAACCTCTCCTAATAGTTCTTTTAGTTTTCACATATCCATTGATGAAGACCTCTACCGTTTAGTGCACAAGTTTTGGGAGATCGATGAAGTACCTACAACTAACACCATTCTTTCTGTCGACGATCAAGCATGCGAAGATCATTTCTTGTCCACCCATTCTCGCACTCGAGATGGAAGGTATATTGTTAGATTACCTTTCAAGAAGTCAGTTGATAACCTCGGCAATTCTCGGCAAAGGGCCTCTCGGATTATGTTGAGACTTTCTCATAAATTTTCGTTAGATTCTACTTACGCAAAGCAGTATGCGGAGTTCCTGACCGAGTACGAACAGCTGGATCACATGAGGTTGGTCCCTCTTGATTTACCGGAACCTCCGTTTGTATACTATTTGCCGCATCACGGAGTAAGGAGGGAGCAAAGCCTCACCACTAAGCTTCGTGTTGTATTTAACGGATCCAGCGCTTCGTCCTCGGGGTATTCCCTAAATGACTTGTTGCATACGGGAGCTAAGCTGCAAATTGATTTGTTCGACGTGCTTATTTGGTTCCGTCAATTTCATTATGTATTTTCCTCAGATATGGAAAAAATGTACCGCCAGATAGGTGTTCATTCCGACGATTGGAACTTTCAACGAATTCTTTGGTGCGATGAATCACACAATTTAAAAGCATATCAACTAACGACAGTTACTTATGGCCTAGCTTGTGCCCCTTTTCTCGCGTTACGCACCATCCAGCAGTTGTTACACGATGAAGGTTCCAAGTACCCTATGGCGGTTTCAAGTCTACAAAAAGGACGGTATGTGGACGATCTGTTTGGCGGAGCAGATAGCATAGAACAAGCGCAAGAAGTGGTCTCTCAATTAAATCAACTGTGCATGGCGGGCGGATTTAAACTTAAAAAATGGTCCTTTAACCATTCGGAAATTCTTGTCTCGATTCCCAAGGACGAGCAGATCTCCTGTTTAACCATAGGGCTAGACAATGATACGATTATTCATACTCTTGGGTTGCAATGGCTACCATCTAGCGATATGTTTCAATTCACGTTTAACTATGAAACTACCGCTGAAGTTACCAAACGCAATGCCCTCTCGACAATTGCCAGGATCTTCGACCCTTTAGGACTTCTATCACCAATCATCATAGTCGCCAAAATCTTTATTCAGGAATTATGGTCACTAAAGATAGGTTGGGATGAACCCTTACCTCCCCATATAGCAGATAAATGGCATAAGTTTTTAGACGCT
>NW_017274694.1:0-1759 GCF_001594065.2 Cyphomyrmex costatus | reverse complement strand
AAAAAAAGTGAAAAACAAAAAAGATTTTATTACAAACACAAACTAGATAAAAAAAAGGGTAAATTTAAAGATAAGTGAATCTCCCAATGTTACAATGACATATGTTGTCAAGGTCATTAGTGACCTCCAACGTAGCCGTCGCTCGTCCTTCGTTAAAAAGTTATTAACAGTCTAAGTTAGTAATTATTTCTCCGATGATAAATGTTCACCTTTACACAGTCAACCCCAAATGATTTCCAAGTGACCTTGATCTTTTTCGTCGTTCGTTATTCGTTGGAAAGTAATAAACGAAACGATTTTTATATATTAAATGTAATCTTACGTCGTGCGCTCCTTTAGCAGGGACAAAAATTCTCTACCTTACAGTATATTTCCTGCTTTAAAAACACAAAATCATTACTTTACAAATAAATTCACTGCTTTACAAACACTCAGTCTCCCTCCCTCCCCTCTGCAAAGGGGCGCACAACTTCCACACGTAGTGATTCTCACCCCTTTCTTCCCTTTGTAAAGGGGCACGAAACGAGGGCCATTTCATACTAAATAAATGAGTTTTCTGTTAAAGCAATGAATTTGTATTTGCTTGGAAAGTCACATGCCTGTACTGTTGCATCAAAAATTAAGTACACAAGATCCATTATTACAGAAGCGAATTTTTTAACCCGATCGGACAGTCGAAATGTCTGTGTTGAACTGTATCTACATATTATTATTCGAATTAAAGGTTTGATTTTGTTATATTTCGGCTCTTTGCCCCTTTTTATTTGATTTATTCGCTAATTGTTCGCTGTAAGGAACTCAGCCTCGATGACCTTAACCTAGATATATGTTGTCAAGGTTATAATCCTGAATGATTCTGAACAAATTTTAACCAAAAGAATTAAAAAATTTTAACGTCTGACTGCTATAATGAAAAATTTATTCTTAGGACATTATTATATAATAGGATATATATTTTTCATGATTTCAAAAAGAATGCTGGGGGAGGGGGGTGAGAGTTGCTTCAGACGAAATGCTAAAAGAAAATTATAGTATTTATTATCTTGATATTGTAAAGCAGGAAATTTTTGTGTTATATAGTTGAACTTTTTTATCAATAACTTTTTAACGAATAGCGAGCTACGGCTAAAACCTGTTGAAGGTTACTCAGGGTCATATGTCAAAGTCATTGAGGAAGTTCCTGATCTTTAGATTTACCACTGCTTTTTTTGTTCAAAATTTTGAATTAAGTGGTACCAACGATGCACTAAATCCAAATTTTTTTAGACTGAAAAGTATATGTGTTTTGTCGGTTACACCGACCTCTTGGATCTCTTAAGATTTGATACAAGGACAATAAGAATAAGGTTATATGTATATCCACTATTTACTACGTAACATATTATAAATTACGTAACATCGTCGTCGTGGCACAAATACAAAATGATGTCGCGAACAGTGATGCATATTTAGTCTTCTATTTGATCACGGGCGCCAGCGCCACGAAAATCTTTCCCCTTTTGTCAATTCGGGCTCGGTGGTGCTAAGTTGATTTTGCGAGTGGCGGCGAAGTGCGGGATCGGTTGGTGGAACAAAAATTGAGTGGGGAGGCGAATTTTCTGTGGCATCTGGAATTAAATGCGTGCATCACTGCTCTCGAGTCGCGAATGATCCCAAACGTTAAAATTCAGTTCAACATCACTATAGAAGAAACTGTGGTAAATATATAGAAAAGGGGAGCCACCCCCGATGATCTTGACCTTGACATATGTTGTCAAGG
>NW_017274693.1:0-1756 GCF_001594065.2 Cyphomyrmex costatus | reverse complement strand
ATTTATTTCATAATTTTTATAACTGTAGCTTTTTCAAAATTCGAAAATGGTTTCACATGTAAAGTTGATAATGTTGCAGGAATGACGCAGTGATATTGTAATGTCCCTTTCACTGTTTTTGCTAACTGAAAACGCGGTGTTAATTTCGCTTCATCCTGGTTGTATTGATCAATTGTGAAATAATTACAGTGAATATTCGGTAGAGCTTTTGTTGCCCAAAGGAACAGTTCTGTAGGTGTTTGAATAGGATTATCGATGCGTTGTAAGCTTGCTCGAGCAGCAAGTCTTTTTAAGGTGCCACCTATTCCATCAGATGGTCCTTTTCCATGCGATGTGGGGAAAAAATGCCACTCTGCTGCAATTCCAAAATCTGCCTTATGGTGACTTAGATTTATGAAATTTTTTCGATTTTTATATTGAGCACTTGCTCCATCCGAGAAGTATATAATTTTTGTAATCTTTGGTAGGTTCTGTTTTATAAATTCTACAATTTTCGACTGGAAAAGATGTACCGCAATTGTATCATGCTTTAAACATTCCGATATGGATACAAGGCTTTTCATTTTCAATTCATTTTGTTCGTTTTTATAATAAATAGCAGTTGGATGAACGGTGGCTTGGTCATTATTCCAATGAATGCCTTGTATTGCGTTTTGCACCACGAATGAGTAATTCTCTGAGAAGTCTACAATAGCAATGCATTCGTTGGATTTTAAATTTTCTTTCTTAGAATTTAAAAATTCGTTTTGTTTTTTTACTATGTATGAATGACGTAATAATTTATTAAGTCCATCTGCTAAAACCTGCAAGAATTCGTCAACAGTCGATACTACAGTTTGTAGCGTAGTACGGTCGACGTGTGTCCATTGCTTGTAAGTGATGGTGTCGATATAATTGCCATCAAAAATTGTTTGTAACTGTTGTATTAAATCATTTGTCCCTGGACATGCGGGGCAGGTACCCATGTAGCAGTCGGTAGATGGAGGGTTGCATATAATTTTATTTAAGCACTCGTGGTATGTTTTAATGGGTTCCAGAAAATCAGCAGTAAGTCGTTTAAAATTTACACCATCGATTAGTAATTTGACATTTTCATGTATACAACATACGCAGACTGAATGAGTGCCACTTGCTCCGGCTAAGATACATTGTTTTGGCCGTAAAGCTGCAAATTTTGAAAAACTGCACAGAAGCTCAGGATTACGTTCTTTAAATTCATTATACAATTCTTTTAAATTATTTAAAACTAATCTTTTTTGAATATGATGCCTTGTTCCATCTACTTTCACCGATACATAATCCTTTTGCCCTGGCATTACTCGACTGAATTCGTCCGATTGATAAAAAGTAACTATTGCATTAGCAACGTTCTCTTGTAATGCCGGATGACTTTTAGGGTTTGGTCCTTCTAAAATACCATTTTCTGTGGCAGTCGTTTTCGCTACTTGAATCATATGCCTTGTCGCATCTGGAAAAAATTCTGTAATTTTCAGATAAGACAATTGGTGAACAGTGGTTAAAATTTGTATTTTCATTTTTCGGTCTGACGTCGAAGAAAATTTTTCTTGTAGATTCTGTAACACACATGCACCCACTGCTTCTTCATCATAGGAGCCTCCATCAGATGCATTAAAAATTTTTTGTTTTATAGCATTTGATATACTGTCTGTTTTTTGTTTACAGTATATTTGTAGATTAATTTTTTTCTTATTGATAGGAGATAATCCAACAAAACTTATTCCTTTATTTACTCCAG
>NW_017274692.1:0-1754 GCF_001594065.2 Cyphomyrmex costatus | reverse complement strand
TTATACTGGTTATAAATGTTAAAGAGATTACATAAAAAAATATATTCCGGAGGGATATAACAAATGTCAGATTATGACAAAATTCCAGCCATACAATGCAAGATAGAAGTCAACCGCATGATACATTACTGTGGGATGCATTCTCACATATCCGTAGTTCATAACGGACAGAGAGAATACTTTCAAGAGATTGGCGAGTATGCATGCAGACGATTACACGACACAGGAGTTTTAAAAATTGGAAACGCCGTAATGGACATAATAAAAAACAACTGCCACTTCGATCAGTATGATATCCTGTATGAAGGACTAGCAACTCGTCTGGTTCCAAAAGACAATTATTCAACGCCTGTGGTGTATACTGTGACGACCCAAGAGACAACTTTTGCTCTCACAAAAACAATTGATCTTGATGTTTGTGGTTACAAACTGTCGCAAACGGAACATCCGAAACTCTTCATTCTTCAGACTGAAAAGGGAAGAACATTTAAAACCAGATCTAAAATTACAGTGGATAATTTAGACATTTTCCTCTACGTCAATTCAAAATTCGTGTACGTTGAAAAACATATAAAAAGACAGTTAACACAGCTTTACAGAAATTTAATGGAACAAAAGTGCGCGCTTGAAAAGCAAGTTTTGCAAAACGCTCTCACATTGGCGAGTATCGCCCCCGACGAAACCGCGTATCGTATCATGAGAGAACCCGGTTATACCGCAGTGCTATCAGGAGAAGCTCTCCATTTAGTGAAGTGCATTCCGGTAAAGTGTAAACTCCGACACGCCGAACACTGTTATACAGAATTGCCAGTGACTCACAGAAACGTGTCATTCTTTTTACAACTGCGATCGCGGATTTTAACGCAAAGTGGTACCATTAGAGACTGTAATCAGTTACTACCGGTAATGTATAAGCTACACGGAACTTGGTTCCGGCTTGCACCGAAACCCGTGGAAGTTATCGCACCCGCGATAATACAACCTATGTCACACCCAGTTTGGCAATATACGAGCTCATCCTCCTTGGCAACGAGCGGGATTTATAGCACTGAAGATCTTGACAGACTTCGTGCACACATTATGTTCCCAGTGGAACGCCCGTCAATCGTCAATACTTTAGCCCGAGGTGCAATGGGCAATGAGATTCCAGCAGGCAGCATCTCTCTTTCCAATTTATTAGACGAGGAATCTCTGAATAGAATCGCCGATTCAGCCGGAAAACGAGTCTGGAAAGGATTTGTAACCTTCGGATCCGCCAGCGCCGGTGTCCTCGCGATTTTTATCATTATCAGGGCAGTAAAACTGATAATTGATACCATAATACATAGCTATGCACTTCATACAATGTACGGCTGGAGCCTACATCTCATAGGAGCAGTATGGAGCTCTGTAACTTACCTTTTATTACATCTAGGAAGAAGGAGGGACCCCAAACCGCAAAAGGATACGAGGACGACATCACCTGAAGAACCACCAGGTCCCTCAACTTCCCTTCCGGCGACAGAAAATCTTCTTCCCCGCCATGCCCAGTGCATCCACAAGTGTTATTATTAAAGACAAAGAAACTCCCATAACCGTTAAAAAATATTCTTACTCGGAATTACGAGACTACCTACATAAAAATGTACCTACTAATGTTTAAGAGCTAGAATGTTAGCCAACGGTAACATTCTACTATAAGGGGGGGGGGGGTGTTACATCCCTGTGGCATGTATTTTTTCATTTTAGTATAATAATAATTAGAACACGTGTAT
>NW_017274691.1:0-1752 GCF_001594065.2 Cyphomyrmex costatus | reverse complement strand
TAAATTTTAATTTGATTATAAAAACGGTTCTGCAAAATTCTCAAAAGTAGTGAATATAGAAGAATGTTAAAAGAAAAAAACATTTGGAGAAAATCTGAATACGCGTCATTAAAAATCGGTTACTTTCACTAAAATTTTTTTTTTATATATGTATGTTTAGGTATGTATATCTCTTATCATTTATCTAATATACGCTTAGGAAGTTAAAAGTTGATTTTTTCAATTTTAACTTTTCTTCAATATGCGTAAAAAAACTTATTTAAAAAAAAATGTGCTTCCTATTTTAATCTGTATTAAAACATTTTAAAAGCTCATCAAAATTGGAGGGGGACACTTAAAATCGTTTCTTTGTTTTCTTTATTTATCATATGCAATATTATAAATTTCTCTAGTAAAGCGTAACATTTTTATATTTAATAAGCATGGTAATATTTACGTACGCTAGAGAATTTTGGAAAAGTTTTTTGCACATCGGGTTCCATGTATCCATGTGATCTGCCAATTTTCTGTCTTTTAATACATTCTTTCATATAAGCGTTTTTAAGATATTCGGCCCATGTAGTAACAAGATTTAACGGAGATGGAGCTGTCTTTGTTCTAAAAATAAGAATCAGAATATAACATTAAAGATTTGCAAATTTAAATAAACGTATAAGAGATTACACACTTCAAGTTTTATATGAATGTTTGATGAACAAATTATATAGTTCTTTACTTCAAAAGTCATGTAACTCAAAAAATTCATGTTCCTTTTTTTGAAAAGAATTATTTTTCAACTAAGTATAAATAGAAAATTATTGACTAAATAATTATCGGCAAAAAGAATATACTCTTAAAAGTGATCGAATATCATTTCTGTTATTTTCGTTTCATAATTCTTAAAAAAATCATCTTTTGGAATTGTAATATCCTACAAAATTACAACAATTCATTATATGCTGTGTATTAGGCTCGTGTGAATGCAACGCAATATAATTGATATCAAGACTTGTTAAAAAACGAGCAATTTCAGTTATCTTGTAAGATTAATTTTCATTTTAATTATATGAATACAATATCATAATAATTTATTAAAATAAGTAGCATAAACTTGAAATATCATCAATAGTTTATCTTAATTTACCTATTATTAATAATTTATCTTAATTTAATGGAAACGTAATTGTGTAAATTCATTTATTGTGTTGTATGAAAATCTAGGATTAATTACTCTTGTGTTCGCAAAGAGTATTTACTCTTTTTTTCATGTGTTTACTTACTTTTGCATTTTGCGAACTAATTTGCTGAGACCATATTTCCATTCGATATCACTCTGTGATTGAATGTTATGATATGTATCGCTCATCATAGCAATTAATAGATTAATTAATACTATGACACTGACGAGCATGTATAGTGAGAATGATACCTTGAAACAAAAAATATTTATTAAATTCTAACATAGAAATGATTTATATAAATAATTATATTGCAGTTAACTGAAAAAAATCACCTTAAAAAAAATAACCGTCCACTGTGGCTGCTGCTTCCTGTTTAATGAAATCATAAAGGCATTGGTATCTTTTTGGCCGAAAATGGCGAAGAAAAGATTCTCTGTTATTTCGATCGCGTTAACTTCCACTGAACAGACAGAAAAAAAGAATAGTAAGTTAAAAGAATCTTAATGGATGTATTCAGTTATCATAATCGCTCAATAAGTGGCTAAGTAGCAATTTAATATGATTAGATCTAAAGATAAGAACTAATGACATT
>NW_017274690.1:0-1738 GCF_001594065.2 Cyphomyrmex costatus | reverse complement strand
CAATTTCATTTCTTACTCGAATATGAATATTTTATTTTACAACTCAATGGAATGTGAGTCACTGTATGCATGCATACTTGGGTCGTGATGACCGGGCCAGGTATACGTACAAATTCCAGGGCCTTTGTTACGGCGCAGTTAGGTCGAGATTAGGGAATGGAAACCGGCAGATGTTTTACGGAAATATATGCCCTATACTATACTAGTTCCTCAGTTGTGAACAGTACGTACCCAGTGCCACATCGAAGCAAAATCATGGAGAAATCGTGTGAAATTTGTGTATTTTGTATTAAAAAAGGAGGCAGTATTCATTCATTTGTGGAAAATACTCTTTCAAAATGCAAATCAATTTTAAAACTTCGTCAAGACAACGGTTTATCTTTTAATAACGTAGCCTTACCATCAGTCTGTGATGAAATTCAAGGCTACCACGTGGAGTGCTACAGAAAATTTACTGCGTTGGGAAAGAGATTTCGAGAAATTTTAAAAAATCAAATGATTACTGAAACGAGGTAAGTTGATATAAATTCATATAAATTACATTATTTATTTGAACATTAATGAAATGTGAATCTCATTACTCATCAAAAAATGAAATGTGATGTTTATAAATTAATAAGTGATAATTTTTTCTAGTAATCAAGAAAATCAAGATGAGATTATTTTCCAAAAAGAGACTAGTGACTCAGAATCTGATGAGGAAGCTGATTTTCCTGCAGGTAAAGAATCGAATGATTCACCTGAGGTAAGACAAAGTAGCATCATAATGTGCATTTTCTGCGACAAAGTACGAAAAAAGCATAAGTCTCGTTGGCAGCCGCTGCATACTTCATCAAATAATAGCATCGCTGCTAAAATAACAGAATGTGCCAGTGAAGTTAATGATATTGCGATGCTTGAAAAAATAAATGATTTTTTACGTTTCAATCGTATCATATCATATCATAAAGTATGCATGAAGAATTATGAATACGAGTGTGAGCGCAGTAAACCTCACGAACGTACACAATATCACGATTCGCGAGATTGTCATAAATTAGCTTACGATGAAGTTTGCACTTATGTAAGCGTCAACATTATTGGTATGAAAAAATGTGTGAAACTCTCATTATTGCGAACTATTTATATCAATCGCCTCACTGATGAATATGAGAAACTCTTAAATACTAAACCAAATCAGTTTCATTCCACCTATTTGAAAAATAAATTATTGGAAACGTTCGAAAATAAAATTAAAGTCGTTATACATAAAAAAGATCAAGTTATAATGCCATACGGTGCGATTCTTCCATCGGAAGTTGAATTAGATGAACTCGATGATACTGATATAGTTCAAAAAGCAGCAATCATTTTGAGAAATACAATATTAAAAATGAAACCAAAAAAACTGTCCAAGAATATCACCGTTACAAATTTGATTGAAGGGGAGTGCACTGTACCTGAAATACTGAACAATTTTTTCACAACACTGTTAAGTACTTCACAATCACAACGAGAAAGTAGTTTTAAGCAAAAGCGATTGACGAAATCATTCGCAGAAGACGCAATCTATGCAGTTTCAAATGGACGAATAAAAACAGCAAAGCACATGACACTTGGAATGGCTCTAAAAAGTATGACGAGTAGCAGAAATGTTGTCAATATTATCAATAGATTAGGTCATTGTTGTAGTTACACTACAATTGAAGAGCTTGAAACGGAAGCGACTTACACTGCAAATTCTCGATCTCAAATTTGT
>NW_017274689.1:0-1736 GCF_001594065.2 Cyphomyrmex costatus | reverse complement strand
TTATTGCAAGAAGCGAGGACACAACAAAACGGAGTGCTTCAAATTGAAGAAACGGGAACAACCGTCATCCTCCCAGGTCAGCGCTTCGCCATCAAGTGAAGAGAGTAAGCCTGCAACGTCTCAAGTCACAGCGGTTATAGGTGAAGCTGATCAGCAGCTCGAAATAAGTAGTTCAATTGTTGAAATAAATTCAGTCAACGGCTCTGCATGCAGTTTGAATGCGTTAGTCGATACAGGCAGTCCTATATCTCTCATTAGCGAGTTTGTTCTTAGAATTTTTCTTGGTAAAGATTTAAAATTTGATAAGCCTGTTGAACAAATATACACGTCGGTGAATAATGATAAAATTGATATTCTTGGATCACATGATGTTTCCATCTCATTGTTAACGATATTGAATTCAAAGTTTCAGGTCAATTTCAAGGTAACTAAAAGAAGTGTACAGGGTGTGCATGTCATCCTTGGTACAGATTTCTTAGCGGTCAATGACCTTACTCTCATTTATAAAGCTAAGGAACGAATAAATAAGTTATCTCTTTTGGAAGAGGTGGTATCAGCCACAATAGTAGAAGCAGTTAATTCTATTTCCACTGAGGATTTTGAATATCATACTGATTTTGGTCGTGAAGCCGATTTAAAATTACAAAATGTAATCAGTGAAGTCGATAAGACGACACTAACATCTGTCGAAGATGATTATAGTGTAAAAGTAGTGTTAAAGGACGAATCTGTGTATAGTTATGCGCCTCGTCGCTTTGCTCATTCAGAGAGAATGCAGATTCGCGAAATCACGGATGATTTAATTACACGTGGAATTATTAAGCCAAGTTGTTCGCCATACTGTGCGCGAGTAGTGCCAGTTCGCAAAAAGAACGGGTCGCTTAGATTATGCGTCGATTTGAGACCGCTTAACGACCGCGTGGTAAAACAACATTTCTCTTTTCCCTTGATCGAAGATTGCTTAGCACGTCTTGGTAATAAGAAAATATTCACTTTACTCGATCTTAAAGATGGCTTCCATAATATTAAAATTCATCCACAACACACTAAATACTTTGCATTCGCTACGCCGGATGGTCAATTTGAGTACGTTCGTCTCCCGTTTGGTTATTGTGAAGCTCCCGCTGAGTTTCAAAAACGTTTGAATCATATTCTGCAACCTCTCATAAGGGATGACAGGGTGATTGTCTATATGGACGATATCCTTATAGCCACATCATCAATTGAAGAGAATTTATCAGTGCTCGAATCTGTAATGCTACTTCTCAAGAAGTATGATTTTCTCATAAATTTTAATAAGTGTTTATTTTTGAAGAGCTCTATTGAGTATCTTGGCTATCAGGTGTCTTCAGACGGTATTACGTTAAGTAGTCGTCACACCGAGGCAATAAGAAACTATCCGTTTCCGAAAACTGTTCTTGAACTACAGCGTGGTTTAGGGCTATTTAATTATTTTAGGCGTTTTATATCTGACTATGCTCGCATAGCTAAACCATTGCATGATTTACTACGTAAGAATATTGACTTTGCGTTTGATGACAAGTGCAAGGCTGCGTTTGAAAAGTTGAAGACTGCTCTCACTACATACCCGGTTTTAAAACTTTATCAACCTAACCGCGAGACGGAGCTTCATACGGACGCGAGCGCCACTGCACTGGGCGCTATTCTTTTACAAAAGCAGGACAATGGTAAATTTGCGCCAGTAGCCTATTTTAGCCAGTCGACAAACGACGCAG
>NW_017274688.1:0-1734 GCF_001594065.2 Cyphomyrmex costatus | reverse complement strand
ATAATGATATTGATAGTGAAAACTTAATTGCGGTATCACAGCATTTAGACGTTCCCGTAAATGATATGTGTAATTCGCCGTCAAGTTCGTCGTTAACTGACCGTGATGAATTGTTAGAATTTGATGTCATTCCTGAAAAAGATGAATTTGACAGAAACGAAGAAGATACAATAGAAGATAAAGCAGCATTGATATCCAAACTTCATCATTGGGCAATCTCACATAGATTAACATTGGCATCAATTACTGACTTACTAAAAATATTGAGAAGTCATGGTATGATGGAACTGCCGAAGGATGGTAGAACACTCTTAAAAACACCTAACGTAACAGCAATTACAGAAATGGGAGTATTAGGAAAATTTTGGTACAATGGTATCAAAAACAATTTACAATCAGCGCTGTGTGATATACAACAGCCAAGAAATATTAAATTACTTTTCAACATTGATGGAATGTCATCGTTCAACAGTTCGTTATATCAATTTTGGCCTATATCATTTATCGTTGAAAATATTAATTTACAACCAATGGTGGTAGCAGTTTATTACGGTGAAAGTAAGCCTCCACTTCAGTTATATTTTGAACAGTTTGTGAATGAATTAAATGAAATTCTTAGAGATGGATTATTTATAAATGGACACAAAGTGACTGTCGAAATAAAGTGCTTTATTTGCGATACACAAGCAAGAAGTTTTATTAAAGGTAAATTAATAAAAATGTTTATATAGTTTAATATGTGATAAATGCGTTTCATAAACTATAATGCATATATGTGTATTATTCAAAACGCATTATTCAATATAGGAACACCGGCTTGTAATGCCGAATATGGAAGTTGCATCAAATGTACAGTAGTTGGTGAATGGGATAAAAAGGGACGTCACATGAGCTACCCAAGATTTGATTGTCCTCGAAGAACTAATGAAAGTTTTCGCAATAAAACGGATGAAGATCATCACAAGCAAGACACACCTTTGACAGCTTTACCGATCGATATGGTCGAAGACTTCGTAGTCGCAGACTCGTTACATTTATTCGATTTAGGTATATGTTTTAAATTTTATATTATATTCCTGGTCTCTCTTCTATTATTCTTTTATTATTTTTTGTGACATAATTAAATAATTGTTTATAGGTATAATGCGTAGATGTTTATATGGTTGGCGCGAGGGAAGTTATAATTTCAAGACAAAATTATCGAACACTCAAGCCGATGAATTATCAGAAATGCTAAAAGCATGTAATGATACAAAACCGATGGATATTCATCGAGCTATACGTTCGCTAAAACATCTAAAATTTTGGAAAGGTGTGGAATATCGAATTTTTTTGTTGTATCTTGGTCCCGTAGTTTTAAAAGATTTTTTATCAAGAGAGACGTATGAACATTTTCTATATCTCAGTACTGCAGTTACAATTCTTTCATGCAAATATTATTCTAAGTATTTAAGTGTTGCTGAAACTTTATTAAACGATTACATTGAGCAATTTATAGATATTTATGGAATAGATTCAATAAGCAGTAATGTTCATAACATTTGTCATGTGGTAGATGATGTTAAAAAATTTGGTCCTTTACCTGCAATCAGCTCATATCCATTCGAAAATTATCTTGGACACATAAAGATGTTAGTTCGTAGTGGTAATCTGCCACTTAGTCAAATTAGTCGACGAATTCTTGAATTGTCAAAAATGAATTGGTCAAAAAATACAAATTGTAGCATAAGTGTC
>NW_017274687.1:0-1733 GCF_001594065.2 Cyphomyrmex costatus | reverse complement strand
TTTCAAGAATAAAATTTTTTAAAAATAATTATATTTACTATAGTTTGAAATATATTATATTCTTCTGAAAAATTTTAGATGACAGTGTTGTGTTTAAAAATATTTAATTCTATATTAATTTCTGAAAAAAAATTCTTTCATGCAAAACAGATTTAATATCACACGATGTCAATTATTTAATAATCTATCGAATTAATTCTTTAAAATTTTGAATGATGTATTAAGAAGAAGCAAGCACATCCTCCTCATTCACTCACGCGAACGGTTCACAACGGCAAGAGAGACGCGTAAAAGAGTCCAGGACGGAAATACAATCCCTGGAAGCTCCATCTCGTGCTCGAGCTATGAGCGTGGAATACGCGAAGTAACCAACAACCAACTAGTAACCCAGACTTTAGTATTCCCTCGGTGTCGTCTCGTACGAGACTTCCTCATTCCAGAGTTGAGCTATTATAAAGCTCTCCTCCCGCTTCCACGTCCCTTCGCGTCTCTCTACCTCGCCGTCGTCGTCGCCGCAACACCGTATACAAGCCCAATCGTATTACTTCGGCAATGGTTACGTTCTTCGCTCGTTTATTCCGTATATACTCCCTATATCATATCCGTTCACAAATTTCTCTTTACCCTTCCTGTCTTCCCTCCCCCTTTCTCTCTTTCACCTTCTTTTCCTCGTTATTTTTCATCAAGGTGTAATACTGCAGATTCTCAGAGATTGCAACAAAATTCGTTATCACATGTCTAAACGATCACGATATTACTCAGGTGCTTCTAATTTTGGATGCAAAGAAACGATCGTGAAAAAGAAAAATGATAAAAGTTATAGTGCTGCTAGAAGTTATGTGAAAATGCATGAAACGTGCCGGATGTACTTAATGTTAATCGATTCTTTCCAGAACGCACCATCGAAGTGCATCCTAGTTTTAAAGAAGAATTTACTCTATATATACGGAACGTCATAAAAGTGTTACATTTAGGAATATGTGCAGATCTTGTCAAACTTAAAATTGTTCATAGCGAAATCTTTATATTATCTTGTTATTAATTTTGAATTTATCAGTATTTTTAAGCTTAATTAAAGTTTAATGCATATAAAATTGGCAAAAAGATTTAATCATAAAATTTTTTTAATATATTTTATATCATTTATTGTAAATTAAATTAGATAGAATAAGGTAGTTCTCAAATTAATTCATTTAGCTAAACAACACGTTTGTGCGAAAACACACAATGTTAGATATAAATTCCGCTATTTATTGAAGATGTTCGTTTGACACTTTATTTGTGATTTGAGAAATTCTGAAGAAGAGCAGGTAACCTAAAAAGGTATCACCTATTCACCTTTCAACTCTGTCAAATAAAAACTAGTATCCGGTGAGGTAAATCTATTGCAACAAAACAATGCAAAACGACATGTGTGGTCCCCTTGACAAAGATCAATATTTCTCAGATTCGACGTGTAGGTATTATATCTTGTCACTCATTTCCCTTGCCATATAGGCATATAGCATACAATATGCAGAAAGCTTCGAGAACAGTGAAACGCAGAAAATACGCAGTATTTACACAATGAGATTCGTGTAAAACTAATATAGGGTAGACCGGGGAGACCAAAGTAACACGGAACAATAGTAACATCGTCAATATATCTTAAACTATGACAGATATGTATTATATATGTATGTGGCCGCGTGGTAAAATTCTATAAACAGATAGGCATTGAATCATTCATTACA